>NC_057419.1:4668030-4808932 GCF_019320065.1 Cervus canadensis
TCAGCCCATATTGTCTGTCCTGAATCATCAACTATAGCGGCTCCCGCCTTCCTTTGTCCATCTTTTACATAGCTGCTCCCATCAGTGAACCATACTAGCTCAATGTTGTTTAGCGGCACATCAGTTAAGTCTTTTCGAGCCTCCAGGGCCTCAGCCAGTATCTCACTGCAATCATGGAGAGGGCAGTCCTTCTCTGGGTTAGGTAGAAGCGTGGCTGGATTCAGGAAGCAAGGGGTCTGAAAACGCACCCGTGGGGCATCAAGCAGCAGGGCCTGGTAATGTGTCAAATGGGCATTGGAGATCCACTTACCCGGCGGCTGCTTTTAAAACCCCTTCGATGGTGTGGGGGGTGTAAACCCAGAGTTGCTGTCCATACGTCAACTTGTCGGCGTCGATGAGGAGGGCAGTGGCTGCAATGATGTGGAGGCAAGGGGGCCACCCAGAGGCCACCGGGTCTAATCGCTTTGAAAGGTATGCCACCGGCCGCTTCCATGGTCCCCATTGTTGCATCAAGGCCCCCTTTCCTATTCCTTGCTTTTCATCTACAAACAGCTGGAATGGCTTATTTGGGTTAGGCAGGGCAAGGGCTGGGGCTTCTAGTAGGGCCCGTCTGAGTGTCTGGAAAGCCTGTTTCATTGGCTCAGTCCAAGTCCAGTTTGGGGTCTCTTTACTTCCCTCATACAAGGGCCGGGCCTTTTCAGCAAACCCCATGATCCACAGTCTACAATATCCAACAGTCTCCAAAAACTCTCTCACCTGGCGGGGGGTCTTGGGCTCTGGTATCTGCAATATCGTTTCCTTCATGGCCTGAGTTAGCCACCTTTGCCCCTGCCTGATCTTATACCCCAAATAGGTGACCTCTTGCTGGGATATTTGCGCCTTCTTTGCACTAGCACGATACCCCAAGGTGCCTAGAGTCTGTAAGAGGTCACCGGTGGCACGGCTGCATGCCTCCTCTGTGGTTCCAGCCAACATAAGGTCATCTGCATATTGCAGCAGGATGACCTCTGGGTGGAAAGTCCGATATTCATAGAGGTCCTCACTCAAAGCCTCATTAAACAAGGTAGGGGAGTTTTTGAACCCTTGTGGGAGGTGGGTCCAAGTTAGTTGTACTACCGGTTGGCCTTCCCCCTCAGTCCACTCAAAGGCAAATATCTCCTGGCTCTGGGCCGCCAGGGGCAGGCTGATAAAAGCATCTTTCAAGTCCAACACAGTGTACCAAGTGTACTCAGGCAGCAGACTGCTCAGGAGGGTATACGGGTTGGGGGCAGTAGGGTGTATGTCACTCACCCGCTTGTTGACTTCTCGTAGATCTTGGACAGGTCTATAATCTGTACTCCCTGGCTTCTTCACCGGTAGTAAGGGGGTGTTCCAAGGGGATTGGCACTGCTTGAGAATTCCAGCATCCATGAGCCGTCAAATGTGGGGAGTGATCCCCCGCTGAGCCTCCTGGCTCATAGGGTATTGCCTCACCCTCACAGGAGTCACCTCGGCTTTTAGTTCGATGACGACCAGATGTCTCTGTTTAGCCAGTCCCATTCCTGCTGTTTCTGCCCATGCCAACGGGTATTTGTGGACCCACGGTTGTATATCTGGTGCTATAACCTCTGAGGGCTTAGGCACAAAAAGTCTGTATTCATCTCTTAAAGCTAGAGACAAGACATCTATTGGCTGTCCAAGTCCATCTGTGACTGAAATTCCCCCAGGGTCAAAATGGACCTGAGAATTAATTTTCGTCAACAAGCCCCATCCAAGTAGAGGGGCTGGGCATTCTGATATCACCAAAAACGAATGGGACACCTGATGGGTCCCCAGATTTACTTTCCGTTCCGTGGTCCAACAATATCATTTTGTCCCCGTGGCTCCCTACACCAAGCTGGTTTTTTTAGACATTGGTACCAGTTTTTTATTTAAAACAGAGTGTTGGGTGCCAGTGTCCACCATGAAGCCAACGGGTTTCCCCTCCACATGTATGGTTACCCAGAACTTGGGGAGGGGTGCCGAGTCTTGACTCCCCTAGTCACTGTCTTCCCCCGCATATAGAACTCAAGTTCCAGGGGAAATTCTCTCTCTCTTCGGGTCCCTCTTAGGGCACTCATTTTTCCAGTGTCCCCATTCATTGCAGTAAGCGCACTGATCTTTCTTTAGGGCCTGCCTTTTTGGTCTCTCTTTTTCTCCCGTCTGGGGGCCTCGAGGCACCCTCAATTCTGTTCCGGCCTTCATCCCCGCAAAAAGAATCTTGGCCAGCTCTGTCTGGTTCTTCCGGTTTTCCTTCGCCTTATGTTCCCTTTCTTTTTTCCTGATCTTCTCAGCTAGTTTCCTTTCCTCCCGACGAAGTCGTTCCTCCCTTTCTTCTGGGGTCTCCCTATTATTAAATACCTTTTCAGCTGCTTTCAGTAAGTCTTGTATTGTCTGTTCTCCTAACCTCTCTATCTTTTGTAATTTCCTCTTAATATCTGGGGCTGCCTGATTCAGAAACGCTAGTAGATTCATGCTGCAGCACGTGATTCCTCAGCCTGGGGGTCCATAGGTGTATATTGCCTAAAGGCTTCCATTAGCCTCTCTAGGAAGGCTGATGGGCTCTCAGTGGGCTCTTGCCTTACTAAATTTAGCTTTGACAAATTTGTCAGCTTCCTAGCTGCAGCCCGCAGGCCAGCCATTAGAGTCTGGCGGTACACTCGGAGACGCTCCCTACCTTCCACTCTCTCAAAATCCCAGTTAGGGCGCAACAGAGGAAACCCCTCGTCCACGAGATGAGGCTGGGCGGTTGGTCTCCAGTCGAACCCCGGGACCCGTTTCTGCGCCTCTGCCAGAATTCGTTCCCGATCCTCCGTGGTGAAGAGCACCTGCAACAGCTGCTGGCAATCACCTAGGTGGGGTTATGAGTGAACAAAATGGAATCTAAGAGCTCAATGAGGCCTTGGGCTTTCTCCAAAAAAGGAGGATTTTGGGTTTTCCAATTATACAGATCACTCGTGGAAAAGGGCTAGTACTGATAAGTTCGCTCTCTGTCCGGGTTAGCTGGTCCCACTTGGACGGGGAGTGCCTGTACAGTATATGAAGGTAACTCTGGGTCCCCATGATCCTGCCCTCCCCTATTTCCTCTATTCCTTCTGTGGGGTCGGGGTTCCCTTATCCCTTCTGATTCATGGGGGGGGGCTCTTCCCCCCGGGGGAATCTGTTACGGGGGAGGGGCGTATGGTGGGGGCCTAATTTCCGTCTCCAAGACAATCAGGTTCCGGTACGAGGATTCCTGCAAGACTGGTTTTGGGCCCTTATTCTTCTCGCTTCCTCTGGGGGAGAGGGAGTTTCCATAACCAGGGCTTGTACATTAGGAGAATCAGGGAGTTTGTGAACAAAAGGTTTTAACCATTTGGGCGGATCTTCTACTAGATCTTGCCAGACCATAACATATGGGACTTGGCTCAGGTGGCCCCAGGGGTCAGGAGCCATAGTTTTCTCTTTTACCACCCGAATAATAGAAGGTTGAAAAGTTCCCTCTGGAGGCCATCCAACTTGGAAGGCGGGTCACTCTGCAGAGCAAAAGGTCATTAATTTACTGCTTGTAACCAGTAGCGACAGATCATACGCTCTAGCCCTGACATCAGAGAAATGATCAGTCATGAGAGAGTGGGGTGGATTCTCCTTGCCCCATAGTGAGAGTCAGAAGAAGGTCACCGAGAATTACCACCAAAAAATCCTATCGGGAGTGGTGGCGGCCAGGAGGTCGGGCTTGTGGTATGCTTCATGGAACTCTTTGAGTTCCTTAGTCATTGCACGGAAGTTTTCTTGTTGTGGGTGGGCACCCTAAGGTTTTCTAGCCCGTTCTGTGACTCCCTTATCCTTTCACGGGAGTCTTCCAGTGGCAGGCACCCTATTGGCTCTTAAGTGCCTGTCCCGTGCCCACACAGATGGGTTTTTATTTGGCCAGATTCTCAGTTTATAATATGAGAAAAAAGAAAAGAGTTTCACCCTCTTGGGCTCCCGTTACTGGGGCTGACTTGTTGGGAGGCCTTCAGAATCCGCCAGGGAGTAGACCTGGCTGGGACTCGTCAGTTGCCTCGACAACTGTCTGCCTGTTCACTGAAATTCTCAGAAATAGAAATGAGGCTCCAAGGCTTTATAGGAGGAAGTAGACAATGACACACCAGAGAACAAGACAGGAGACAATGCTGGAAGTTATACAGACATGAAAGGGCATAGAAAAACACATAGACAGACACACATTGGCTGACAACAGAGAACTGGTGTGCGTTGCCCACTGAGTTTGCTCACCAGAGCAAAAGCTTTCTCCTGTGCCAGATAGCTTCCTGCTTCAGAGTCGGGCCCTGAATTTACACTGGACTTTTCCAGACCTGCCTGAGCACCAGTGCTATTACCTGTCCTTTTCCACCTTTGTTCCAAAGAGTGTTCTTCCACAGTCAAGGGATCCTGGACGAGCCCCCAAATGTTCTGCCCATAGTCTGAGTCCCCAGTCAGGAAAGAAAACTCCTCAAAACAATGCAACTTGCAATAGGGGAATTTATTACTGACTTGAGCCAGGGCCTCCCGGCCTCACCAAGGTGTGAGGACGGAAAGGCCATGAGCCCCAGTTCTCTCCTGTATTTATAGGGTCAAAAAAAGTAGCAGGTAGGTGGCACAAGCCGACTGCTTACACAACGGGTAGTTGGCGCAAGCAGATTGGTTACACAGTTGCAAGGCAATTTTTGTAGTCCCACGTGGGGCTTTCAGCTTTTCCATGATAGGTTCCCTTTTTCTTGCTAGGCATATGTTGATTGGCTAGCTCTTGGAGGCCTGATAATTATGTTACCTGGGAAGCCAAGCCTATTCCTAATCTAGGCTGCCTGTCATGGCCTAACAGCCTCACAGATTCAAATGTGTTCCTTTAATGGCTGAGCAATATTCCATTGTGTCTATGTACCACAGCTTTCTTACCCATTTGTCTGCTGATGGACATCTAGGTTGCTTCCATGCCCTGGGTATTGTAAACAGTGCTGTGATGAACATTGGGGCACACGTGTCTTTTTCAGTTCTGGGTGAATCAGGATTTGAATGAGGAGAACCCATGATGACTATTAGCCTGTTAGTGGTAAACCCTGTACATGAGTTTGGTTGAAGGAGTGGGACCAAAGTTGGAGATGGTTGTTTCAAACCGGCCGAGAGTGCTCAGATGGACATGTGGGGTGCTCTCCTGCTGGGGGACATCTATGGTTGCTCTGTTCTCACCAGCAACGGAGGATTTTCTTTCCTTCCTTTCATTTCCCTTGTTTCCCTTTCTCTCTATTTCCTCCCTACCTGCCTTTCTTTCACAAACTTTCAATGTGCTGCTCGCTGCTGTGCTTCATTGCTCAGCTGGATTCAACTCTTTTTGACCCCATGGACTGTAGCCCGCCAGTCTCCTCTGTCCATGGGGATTCTCCAGGCAAGCATACTGGAGCAGGCTGAAATTCACCCCTCCAGGCGATTTTCCCAACCCAAGGATTCAATCCAGTTCTCAAATGTGGCTGGTGGGTTTTTTCTTTTCTTTTCTTTCTTTTTAAGGTCTGAGACATCAGGAAACCCTTAAAGTGCGCTTCATCTCACTATGTTTTACATATCTGTAAGATCACATGGGGTCTATTTTACGATTTGCATGTATCTCCTTACATTTAGAATACACAAAACACAGTTATTCCGAGTATTTTAATGTCTGTGACTCTAATTACTAAAATCTATGCCACTTCTGCCTGCGTTTCAGTGCTCAAGGGAATTTTAGTATGATTTTTCTTACCTTCGTGAGATTTAATATGTTCTTAACGTGGTTCAGGGCTAGGTCCATACTCTTCTTGTGAATTGGCTCCTCATGGCTTTAAACATGTCTTCATAAATTTAAAGGTCAGTGATACTTCTTTCTTATACAGTGTTGGCTCGGGCCTCTTGCCCATTTTTCTATCAGGTTTTAAGATCTTCTAAAAATTCTAAGACTCATCTTTTGGGTTTGCTTATGGCGTGCTTTTTCTACCTCTTAAAATGTTCAGCAGTGTGATGGACCCTGGGTGAGTAAGCAACAAGTGGACACCAGGAAGTGAACCCTTCTCAGGAAACCCAGGAAGACCCACTAAGCCAACAAACTGTCCCCAGGGGTGCACCTCAGGCTGGTTGACTCTACGAATCAATTGAAAAAACGAGGACTGAGGTGGAGCACACAAAACATTCCCCTTTCCTCCAGAGCCAACCAGCTTTATGAGAGACCATGGGAACTATATGCACAGGACAGGATGCCTCAGTGTTTCATCGAAGAAGCTGAAAGCTTGTGGCAGCTGCTCATGGAAACGTATTCCACTTTGGTTTTGGCTGTGAGGTAAGCCTCAAGCAAGCTTCCATCAAGAAAACAAGATGAGAAGAGAGAATTGTGAAGGCACGTGTTGAGAAGACCTTTGAACACAAGGCTTACACAGCTCTGGGCAAGCTCCACACCTTGCTGAGTGGAGGCACAGCTGGACATTTCCTGTGTGGGATATCCCAGCGCAAATTGAAACATGTATTTCTCTGCCGCATACCCATCACTGTGTTCAAACCCAAGCCTGGGTAGTACTCCTAGTGAGGTTACCCTGAGTCCTAGACTTGAAATGAGACAGCTCCGTGTGGAGCAGGCCAAGTGTATTCACTGCATTCTCACAGCCTGAAGACAAGTGTTCCTGACTGGACACCAGAAAATGGAAGTGAGCTCCGGGAACACTGAGACAAGGAGGCGAGATGGAAAGGTTTCTGTCGGCTGGCCCAGAATTCAATGCGCTTCAAGGTGCATTAAGACCACATTGCAGGATGAACATGGAATGATTCTCGCTTCCAAAGACACTTAAACACAGCCTAGTTGACATGGAGGGAGTTTAGGCAAGATATGAAAAGCTAGATAATGGTGAAAGCTGAGAGAGAACAGAATGAATGCCCAAGGAGTGTGGCTGTGGGGCATGGTTTGGAGGAGATGCACTCTGCCTGCTGTGTGACCCATCAGAGTTGACATAGAGGTGAGGGTGGCAGGTGAGTTTGGAGGCCTCTTTACAGCATTTTTAATGCCTCATTTCTCCCAGCAAGTCATCTGAATTGCTCCCCATCCTCTACTAGACATGTCAGGATGGGGCTTTGTGATGTCAAACTCCCCCAGAGCCACCATTGGCTGGGGAAGGGACTTGCTGTCCTCTTAAAACATGAGGGTGAGGTTCCAAGGGGCCGAGTATGTATAGGGGTGCTCAGGGGCTCTGAGCAGACCACTGTGTGTCCCCCAAATGACTGACGTGACTGGGAATCCACAAGGCTTCAGAGTAGTTCTGGAAGACCCACCTCCTTTTACCCAGGAGAAGATGAAAATCTCCAAACTATTGAGGTTATAAAAATTTCAAGGTGAGCTAAACTCAGCCAAACTCCACTTGCCCATTGACCCCACCGGAAAAGACATGCATCACTGTCCTTGCCTGGCCCATAACCCTTCTCTGCCCACACCCCTTCTCCTGAAGTCATCGTTCCCACCTGTCTTCACACTCTTCCCTAAACCAGAACTATTCTTTGCTCTCTGTCTTGTTTTCTCCAGGTGGCGAGGGTAACAGTGATGGTGAGTAATCCCATTCCGGCAAACCTGTCCAGAAATCTACTCGGAAAACTCTAACCACTAAATCGTTTAAGAAAATCAGATGCTCAAAGCTCTGTAGCCACAGTTCCAAGGAGAAAGAACAGCTGAATCAGAAGCAACAGAGGAGGTCCCAGAGACCATGGAAACCCCTGCCATTCCAGGTAATCAGAAGGAACCACAGGAGGTACCAGAGACAATGGAGACCACTGACATTCCTGCTAATCAGAATTAATCAGAGTAGGTCCCAGAGACCATGGAGACCACTGCCATTCCAGATAAACAGAACGAAACAGAGGAGTTCCCAGAGACCTTGGAGGCCCCTGCCATTCCAACTGGACCAGTGGACAGCCGGTGACTTCGGGGCATGGCTAGAGACCGCAGAAATGCTCGGGGGTCTAGCCGCTGAGTACCGGCCTACAGTACAGATGCAAAATATTATAGCAGCTGCATGCATTAATAACAAAAATTAAATAAAATTAACCTGTTGTGAAATTATGTTTGTCTCTGAGTTCCCTGATAGGGAGGTCAGAGAGGACAGGGAAGGGATAAATGTGTGAGGAGGGAGGGAGATGGCTTCTGTGAAGTTGTAGATGGGATCAGAAGGTCCAAGTTTCCAGAAAGTAGGGGGAAGAACTGGTTCCAGACTGAGCTTCAAAGACATACTTCCCATGGGATAATAGGAAGAGGACTTGGTGTTTCTCTGTGTGAGTGCAGAGATGGACACTTAGTTGAGGAGCGGTGTCATGTGTGGGGGGCAGTGCCATTTATTCAAAAGGCATACAAAGGAGCAGCCCCATCAAAAGAATGGAATATTGATATTTACAGCAACATGGAAGGTAGAATATTGAGTTAAATAACTCAGACAGAGGTAGACAAATACTGCATGATATCACTTATTGAATGTGCACAGACCACAAAGTAGAGAATATGATAATAATGGAGGCACACAGATATAGAGAAGCATCTCCTGGTAACCAGCAGGTAGCGGAAGAGGGCGGGGCAATACAGACGTGGGGGAGTGGCGGGGCATGCAGTGCTAGTTAGGTGGAAGATGAGCTCAGGGATGCATTGTACAACATGGGGAATAGAGCCAGGACTTTCTCATAATTTTAAATGGAAAGCAAGCTTTCACAGTTGTGTAATAAGAAAGAAAAGGAAAGAAAGAGGGGAGAGGAAGGAGGAAAGAAAAGAAGGAAAAGAATGCCGTTTTTGGAGGTAAAAAACCAATACTGATTAGGCCATTTTTGGCCAACGAATGTATTATATTTAATTGGTTTATATAAGTTGGTGGGTAATTACTTTACAATATAGTGGTGGCTTTTGTCATACATTGATATGAATCAGCCATGGGTGTACATGTGTTCCCAATCCAGATCCCCGCTCCCACCTTCCTCCCCATTCAATCCCTCTGGGTCAGCCCACTGAACCAGCCCTGAGCACCCTGTCTTATGCATCGAACATGGACTGGCTACCCCTTTCACATATGATAATATACATGTTTAAATGCTATTCTTTCAGATCATCCCACACTCGCCGTCTCACACAGAGTCCAAAAGGCTGTTCTGTAAATCTGTGTCTCTTTTGCTGTCTCCCATATAGGGTTATCATCTTCATCTTCCTATATTCAATATATATGCCTTAGTATAGTGTATTGGTGTTTTTCTTTCTGACTTACTTCGCTCTGTATAATAGGCTCCAGTTTCATCCACCTCATTAGAATGAATCCTCGTGTGTTCTTTTCAATGGCTGAGCAATATTCCATTGTGTCTATGTACCACAGCTTTCTTACCCATTTGTCTGCTGATGGATATCTAGGTTGCTTTCATGCCCTGGCTATTGTAAACAGTGCTGTGATGAACATTGGGGCATACGTGTCTTTTTCCCTTCTGGGTGAATCAGGATTTGAATAGGAGAAACCACGATGACAATTAGCGTGTTAGTGGTATACCCTGCACATGAGTTTGGTTGAAGGAGTGGGACCAAAGTCGGAGATGGTTGTTTCAAACCAGCTGAGATTGCTCAGATGGACAAGTGTGGTGCTGTCCTGCTCGGGGACATCTCTGGTTGCTCTGTTCTCACCAGCAAGAGAGGATTTACTTTTCTTCCTTTCATTTCCCTTGTTTCCCTTTCTCCCTCGTTCTTCCCTACCTGAATTTCTTTCACAAACATTCAATGTGCTGTGCTTTGCTGGGCTTGGTTGCTCAGCACTGTCCAACTCTTTTTGACCCCATGGGCTGTAGGCCGCCAGGCTCCTCTGTCCATGGGGATTCTCCAGGCAAGCACACTGGAGCAGGCTGCCATTTCCCCGTCCACGGGATCTTCCCAACTCAGGGATTGATCCTGTTTTCCCATGTTGCAGGTGTTTTTATTTTTATTTTTTTAATTTTTAATTTTTATTTTCTTTTTACTATCTGAGCCATCAGGAAATCCTTAAAATGGGCTTAATCTTACACGATGTTTTTCTTATCTATAAGATCAAATGGGGTCTACTTTAGGATTCCCATGTCTCTCTTTACTTTTAGAACACACAAAACACAGTTATTCCAAGTATCTTAATGTCTCTTTCTTCAATTACTAAAATCTATGCCACTTCTGCCTGAATTTCAGTTCTCAAGGGAATTTTAGTATCATTTTTCTTACCTTTGTGAGATTTAATATATTATTAACATGGTACGGAGCTAGTTCCATACTCTTCCTGTGAATTAGCTGCTCATGTCTTTAAACAGGTCTTCATAAATTTAAAGGCCAGTGATACATCTTTCTTATAAAATGTTGACTCGTGCCTTTTGCCCATTTTCCTATCAGGTTTTAAGATCTCCTAAAATTCCCAAGAGTCATCTTTTGGGTTTGTTTAAAGCGTGCTTTTCCTACCTCTTAAAATATTCAGCAGTATGATGGACCCTGGATGAGTAAACAACAAGTGGACACCAGGATGGGAACACTTCACAGGAAACCCAGGAAGACCCACTAAGCCAACAAACTGTTCCCAGGGGTGTACCTAAGGCTGGCTGACCCTACGAGTCAATTGGAAAAACGAGGACTGAGGTGGAGCACACAATCCATTCCCCTTCGCTCCAGAAGCAACCAGCTCAATGAGAGACCATGGGAACTTCATTCACAGGACAGGATGACTCAGCGTTTCATTCCAGAAGCTGGAAGCTTGTGACAGCTGCTCATGTAAATGAATTCCACCTTGGTTTTGGCTCTGAGGGAAGCTCCAAGGGAGCTTCCAGCTAGAAAACAAGATGAGAAAAGAGATTTTTGAGGGCACGTGTTGAGAAGACCTTTCAACACAATGCTCACACAGCTCTGGGCAAGCTCCAACCCTTGCTGGGAATACTAGTCAGCCACAGGTGGGCATTTCTTGCATGGGATCCGCCAGAACAACCTGAAACATGCATTTCTCTGCCCCATCCCCATCACCCTGTTCAAACCCAAGCCTGGGTAGTAGTCCTAGTTAGTTTACCCTCAGTCCTAGACTTGAAACGAGACAGCTCTGTGTGGAGCAAGGGCAAGTATATTCACCTCATTCTCACAGCCTGAAGACAAGGGTTTCCGACTGGAGACCAGAATACGGAGGTGAGCTCCGGGAACATTGAGACAAGGAGGCGGAATGGAAAGGTTTCTTTCGGCTGGCCCAGAATTCAGTGGGTTTCTAAGTGCCTTAAGACCACATTGCATGAGGAACGTGGAATGGTTCTCGCTTCCACAGGCATTTATACAAAACCTAGTTGTCATGGAGGGAGTTTAGCCAACATATGAAAAGCTAGATAACGGTGAAAGCTGAGAGAGAACAGAATGGATGCCCGGGGAGTGAGGCTGTGGGGCAAGGTTTGGAGGAGATGCACTCTGCCTGCTGTGTGACCCATCAGATTTGACACAGAAGTGAGGGTGACAGGTGAGTTTAGAGGCCTCTTGAGGGCATTAAAATGCCTCATTTCTCCCAGCAAATCATATGAAATGCTCCCCATCCTCGGTTAGACATGTCAGGATGCGGCTTTGTGATGTCAAAGCTCACCCAGGGCCACCAGTGGCTGGGGAAGAGACTTGCTGACCTCATAAAGCATGAGGTTGAGGTTCCATGGGGACAGATATTTATAGGGGTATTCAGGGGCTCTGAGCAGGTCACTGTCATTCCACCACATGACTGAGGTGACTGGGAAGCCACAAGGCTCCAGAGTAGTTATGGAACACCCACCTCCTGTTACCCAGGAGAAGATGAAGACCTCCTATGAATTGAGGTCCAGAAAAAATGTCAAGGTGAGCTGAACGCAGCCAAACTCCTCTTACCAATTGACCCCACCCCAGAAGACACCCTCATCTGTCCTTGCCTTGCACATAACCCTTCTCTGCCCACACCCCTTCTCCTGAAGCCATTGTTCCCACGTATCTTCACACTCTTCTGTTAACAAGTGCCATTCGTTGCTCCCTCTCTTACTTTCTCCAGGTGGCAAGGGTAACCTTGAGAGTGAATAATCCCATTCCGGGTAAGTGCCCAAGAAAACTTCTCAGAAAACTCCAACCACAAAAAAAGGTTCAGAAAATCAAATGCTCAAAGCTCTGTGGCCAGAGTTCCAAGGTGAATGAAAAGCTGAATCAAAATGAACCAGAGGAGGTCCCTGAGACCATGGAGACCACTGCCATTTCAGGTAATCAGAATGAATCAGAAGAGGTCCCAGAGACCAAGGAATCTCCTGCCATTCCACCTGGACCAGTGGACAGCCAGTGACTTTGGGGCATGGCTAGACACCTCAGAAATGCATGGGGTCTGGCCGCTGAGTACTGGCCAAACGTACAAATGCTGAATATTATAGCTACTGCATACACTAATAAAGAAAATAAAATAAAATCAAGCTGATGTGAAAGTATCATTGTCTCTGACTTCCCTGATAGTGGGGGGTAGAGAGGGCAGGAGAGGGATAGTGTATGAGGAGGGAGGGAAATGGCTTCTGTGGAGCTGGAGATGGGGCCAGAAGGTCTATGTTGCCAGCAAGTAGGGGGAAGAACTGGTTCCAGATTGAGCTTCAAAGACACACATCCCATGGGAGAAGAGGAAGAGGACTTGGTGTTTCTCTGTGTGAGTGCAGACTTGGACCCTTAGCTGGGGAGCTGTGTCGTGTGGGGGTGTGTCAGTGCCATTTGTTCAAAAGGCATACAAAGGAGCTGGCCCGTCAAAAGAATCGAATATTGACATTTGCAGCAACATGGAAGGTGGAATATGGAGTAAAATATCTCAGACAGAGATTGACAAATACTGTATGATATTACTTATGGAATGGAAATATATCGCAAAGTAGAGAATATGATAAAAATGGAGTCACACAGTTATAGAGAAGCATCTACTGGTTTCCAGCGGGGAGGGGCACAGGGAGGGGCAATACAGAGGTGGGGGAGTGGAAGGCACGCAGTGTTAGTTAGGTGGAAGATGAGCCCAGGGATGCAATGTACAACATGGGGAATAGAGCCAGGACTTTGTCATAACTGTAACTAGAAAGCAAGCTTCAACAGTTGTATAATAAGAAAGAAAAGGAAAGAAAGAGGGGAGAGGAAGGAGGGAAGAAAGGAAGGAAAAAAATGGCGTTTTTGGAGGTCAAAATGCCAATACTGATTAGGTCCTTTTTGGCAAATAAATGTATTTTATTTTATTTTATTTTTTTTATTTTAATTGGTGGGTACTTACTTTACAATATTGTGTTTTTTTTTTTTTTTTTTTTTTTTAACATCAGAGCCATCAGGACACCTTTAAAATTGGGTTCATTTGACACTATGTTTTCATATCTGTAAGATTAAACAGGGTCTATTTTAGGATTTCCATGTCTCTCCTTATTTTTCGAACACAAAAAACACATTTATTCCAAGTATGCTAATGTCTCTGCCTGCAATTACTAAAATCTATGCCACTTCTGCCTGAGTTTCAGTTCCCAAGGGAATTTTAGTATAATTTTTCTTACCTTCATTAAATTTAATATGTTCTTAATGTGGGTCGGGGTTAGTTCCATACTATTCCTGTGAATTGGCTGCTCATGTCTTTAAACATGTCTTCATAAATTTAAAGCCAGTGATACATCTTTCTTATAACGTGTTCGATCGTGCCTCTTCTCCATTTTTCTATCAGGTTTTCAGATCTTTTCAAAATTCTAAGAGTCATCTTTTGGGTTTGTTTACGGCGTGCTTTTTCTACCTCTTAAAATGTTCAGCAGTGTGATGGACCCTAGGTGAGTAAGCAACAAATTTAAAACAGGATGTGAACACTTCACAGGAAACCCAGGAAGACCCACTAAGACAAAAAACTGTCCCCAGGGATGCACCTCAGGCTGGTTGACCATACGAGTCAGTTGGAAAAACGAGGAATGAGGTGGAGCACACAATCCATTCGCCTTTCCTCCAGAGCCAACCAGCTCAATGAGAGACCACGGGAACTAGATGCACAGCACAGGATGACTCAGTGTTTCATCCAAGAAGCTGGAAGCTTGGGGCAGTTGCTCATGGAAATGAATTCCACCTTGGTTTTGGCTGTGAGCTAAGCTCCAAGGGAGCTTCCAGCAAGAAAACAAGATGAGAAAAGTGATTTGTGAGGGCACGTGTTGAGAAGACCTTTGCACACAAGGCTCACACAGCTCTGGGCCAGCGCCACCCCTTGCAGGGAACACTAATCAGCTGCACGTGGGCATTTCCTGCATGGGATCCCCCAGCACAACCTGAAACATGCATTTCTCTGCCCCTTCCCCATCACCCTGTTCAAAGCACAGCCTGGCTAGAACTCCTAGTAAGGTGACCCTGAGTCCTAGTCTTGAAAACAGACAGCCCACTGTGGAGCAAGGGTAAACGTATTCACTGCATTCTAACAGCCTGAAAGCAAGGGTTTCCGACTGGAGACCAGAACATGGAGGCTAGCTTCGGGAACACAGAAACAAGGAGCCGGGATGGAAACGTTTCTGTCACGTGGCCCTGAATTCAATGGGATTCAAAGTGCACTAAGACCACATTGCAGGCCGAACGAGCAATGATTCTCGCTTCCACAGACACTCAAACACAACCTAGTTGTCATGGAGGGAGTTTAGGCAAGATATGAAAGCTAGATAATGCTGAAAGCTGAGAGAGAGCAGCATGAATTCCAGAGGAGTGTGTCTGTGGGGCAAGGTTGGGAGGAGTTGCACTCTGCTTTCTGTGTGACCCATCAGAGTTTACTTAGAGGTACGTGTGGCAGGTGAGTTTTGAGGCCTCTTGAGGGCATTACAAATGCCTCATTTCACCCAGCAAATCATCTGAATTGCTCCATATCATCCGTTATACATGTCAGGATGGTGCTTTGTGATGTCAAAGCTCACCCAGGGTCACCATTGGCTTGGTAAGAGACGTTGACTTCATAAAGCATGAGGGTGAAGTTCCATGGGGCGGGTATATATAGGGGTACTCAGGGGATCTGAGCAGACCACTGTGAGGCCTCCAAATGCCTGAGGTTACTGGGAAGCCACAAGAGTCCAGAGTAGTTATGGGACACTCACCTCCTGTTACCCAGGAGAAGATGAAGAGCTCCTAACCACTGAGGTCAAGATAATATATCAAGGTGAAATGAACACAGCCAAACACCCCTTGCCCATTGACCCCACCCCAGAAGACACCCTCCCCTGTCCTTTCCTGCACATAACCCTACCCTGCCCACACCCCAACTCCTGAAGGATCATTCCCACCTGTCTTCACACTCTTCCCTAAACCAGTGCCATTCTTTGCTGACTGTCTTGTTTTCTCCAGGTCGCTAGGGAAACAGTGAGGGTGAAGAGTCCCATTCTGGCAATACTGCCCAAAAAAATTTCTCTGAAATCTCCCACCACAAAAAGGCTTAAGAAAATAAGATGCTCAAAGCTCTGTAGCCAGAATTCCAAGGTGAATGAACAGCTGAATCAGAAGGAACCAGAGAAGGTCCCAGAGACCAGTTAGACCGCTGGCCTTCCAGGTAATCAGAAGGAACCAGAGGAGGTCCCAGAGACCATGGACACCCCTGGCATTGCAGCTAATCAGAATGAATCAGAGGATGTCCCAGAGACCATGGAGACCCCTGCCATTCCAGCTAGACCAGTGTACCGCCAGTGACTTCGGGGTATGGCTAGACACTCAAAATGCTTGAGTGTCTGTCCGCTGAATACTGGCCAAAGTACAGATGCTGAATATTATAGCAACTGCATACACTAATAATGAAAATAAAATAAAATCAATCTGATGTCAAATTATGTTTGTTTCTGAATTCTCAGAGTATGGGGGGCAGAGAGGGCAGGGAAGAGATAAGTGTGTGAGGAAGGAGGGAGATGGCTTCTGTAGAGTTGGAGATGGCACCAGAAGGTCCAGGTTGCCAGAAAGTAGGGGGAAGATCTGGTTCCAGACTGAGCTTCAAAGACACACTTCCCATGGGAGAAGAGGAAGAGGACTTGGAGTTTCTCTGTGCGAGTGCAGAGATGGACACTTAGCTGGGGAGCTGTGTCATGTGTGGTGGGCCAGTGCCATTTGTTCAAAGGAGCTGCCCCATCAAAAGAATGGAATATTGACATTTACAGCAACATGAAAGATAGAATATTGAGTCAAATACCACAGACAGGGATTGACAAATACTGTATGATATCACTTATACAATATAGACATACTGCAAAATAGAGAATATGGTAATAATGGAGGTGCACAAATATAAAGAAGCATCTACTGGTTACCAGCAACGAGGGGAAGAGGGCGGGGCAATACAGATGTGGGGGAGTGGGAGGCACGCAGTGATAGTTATGTGGAGGTTGAGCTCAGGGATGCATTGTACAACATGGGGACTAGAGCAAGGACTTTATCATAACTATACATGGAAAGTAAGCTTTAACAGTTGTATAATCAGAAAGAAAAGGAAAGAATGAAGGGGGAGGTAAGAGGGAAGAAAGGAAGGAAAAGAAAGCGTTTTTGGAGGTCAGAAAGCGAATACTGATTAGGCCCTTTTTATCAAAGGATTCTCTGTTATTGTTTTGTATTTTATGTCAATTGGTGGGCACTTACATTACAATATTGTGGTGGTTTTTGCCATGCATTGACATGAATCAGCCATGGGAGTACATGTATTCCCCATTCTGATTCCACCTCACATCATCCTCCAAATCCAATAACTCTGGGTCAGCCCAGTGAACCAGTCCTGGGCACCCTGTCTTATGCATCTAACAAGGACTGGCTATCCCTTTCACAAATGATAATATACATGTTTCAATGCCCTTCTCTCAGATCATCCCACCCTCACCGTCTCCCACAGAGTCCAAAAGACTGTTCTGTAAATCTGTGTCTCTTTTGCTGACTCCAATATAGGGTTCTCATCTCCATCTTCCTAAATTCAATATATTTGCCTTAGTATAGTGTATTTGGTGTTTTTCTTTATGACTTACTTCGCTCTGTATAATAGGCTCCAGTTTCATCCACCTCATTAGAATGGATTCACATGTGTTCTACTTAATGGCTGAGCAATATTCCATTGTGTCTATGTACCACAGCTTTCTTACAGATTTGTCTGCTGACAGACATCTAAGTTGTTTCATGTAATGGTTATTGTAAACAGTGCTGTGATGAACATTGGGGCACATGTGACTTTTTTCACTTTTGGCTGAGTCACGAATTGAATGAGGAGAAACCCTGATGATGATTAGCCTGCTAGTGGTAAACCCTGAACATGAGTTTGGTTGAAGGAGTGGGACCAAAGTTCGAGATGGTTGTTTCAAACGGGCTGAGAGTGCTCAGATGGACATGTTTGGTGCTGTCCTGCTGGGGGACATCTCTGGTTGCTCTGTTCTCACCAGCAACGGAGGATTTTCTTTCCGTCCTGTCATTTCCCTTGTTTCCCTTTCTCCCTCTTTCCTCCCTACCTGAATTTATTTCACAAACATTCAATGTGCTGCGCTGTGCTGTGCTTCTTGGTTCAGCCGTGTCCAACTCTTTGTGACCCCATGGACTGTAGCCTGCCAGGCTCCTCTGTCCATGGGGATTTTCCAGGCAAGCATACTGGAGCAGGCTGCCATTCCCCCTTCCAGGGCATCTTCCCAACCCAGGGATTGTATCCTGGACTCCCATCAGGACACCCTTAGAATGGGCTTCATCTGACACTATGTTTTCATATCTGTAACATCAAATGGGGTCTATTTTAGGATTTCCATGTCTCTCTTTATTTTTCGAACTCAAAAAACACATTTATTCCAAGTATGCTAATGTCTCTGTCTACAATTACTAAAATCTATGCCACTTCTGCCTGAGTTTCAGTTCCTAAGGGAATTTTAGTATGATTTTTCTTACCTTCATTAAATTTAATATGTTCTTAATGTGGTTTGGGGTTAGCTCCATACTATTCCTGTGAATTGGCTGCTCATGTCTTTAAACATATCTTCATAAATTTAAAGCCAGTGATACATCTTTCTGATAACGTGTTCAATCGTGCCTCTTCTCCATTTTTCTATCAGGTTTTCAGATCTTTTAAAAATTCTAAGAGTCATCTTTTGGGTTTGTTTACAGCGTGCTTTTTCTACCTCTTAAAATGTTCAGCAGTGTGATGGACCCTAGGTGAGTAAGCAACAAATGGAAAACAGGATGTGAACACTTCACAGGAAACCCAGGAAGACCCACTAAGCCAACAAACTGTCCCCAGGGGTGCACCTCAGGCTGGTTGACCATACGAGTCAGTTGGAAAAACGAGGAATGAGGTGGAGCACACAATCCATTCGCCTTTCCTCCAGAGCCAACAAGCTCAATGAGAGACCATGGGAACTAGATGTACAGCACAGGATGGTTCAGTGTTTCGTCCAAGAAGCTGAAAGCTTGGGGCAGCTGCTCATGGAAATGAATTCCAGCTTGGTTTTGGCTGTGAGCTAAGCTCCAAGGGAATTACCAGCAAGAAAACAAGGTGAGAAAAGAGATTTGTGAGGGCACGTGTTGAGAAGACCTTTGCACACAAGGCTCACACTGCTCTGGGCCAGCGCCACCCCTTGCAGGGAACACTAATCAGCTGCAGGTGGGCATTTCCTGCATGGGATCCCCCAGCACAACCTGAAACATGCATTTCTCTGCCCCTTCTCCATCACCCTGTTCAAAGCACAGCCTGGCTAGTACTCCTAGTAACGTGACCCTGAGTCCTAGTCTTGAAAACAGACAGCCCCGTGTGGAGAAAGGGTAAACGTATTCACTGCATTCTAACAGCCTGAAGGCAAGGGTTTCCGACTGGAGACCAGAAAATGGAGGCGAGCTCCAGGAACACTGAGACAAGGAGGCGGGATGGAAAGATTTCTGTCACGAGGCCATGGATTCAATGGGATTCAAGGTGCATTTAGACAACGTTGCAGGCCGAACGAGCAATGATTCTCGCTTCCACAGACACTCAAACACAACCTAGTTGTCATGGAGGGAGTTTAGGGAAGATATGAAAAGCTACATAATGGTGAAAGTGGAGAGAGAACAGAATGAATGCCAGAGAAGTGTGTCTGTGGGGCAAGGTTGGGAGGAGATGCACTCTGCCTTCTGTGTGACCCATCGAGTTTACATAGAGGTAAGGGTGGCAGGTGAGTTTTGAGGCCTCTTGAGGGCATTACTAATGCCTCATATCTCCCAACAAATCATCTGAATTGCTCCATATCATCCCCTATACATGTCAGGATGGTGCTTTGTGATGTCAAGCCTCACCCAGGGTCACCATTGGTTTGGTAAGAGACTTGGTGACTTCATAAAGCATGAGGGTGAAGTTCCATGGGACAGGTATATATAGGGGTACTAAGGAACTCTGAGCAGACCACTGTGTGTCCTCCAAAGGACTGAGGTGACTGGAAGCCTCAAGAATCCAGAATAGTTATGGGACACACACCTCCTGTTACCCAAGAGAAGATGAATACCTCCTATCAATTCAGATCCAAAAAATATGTCAAGGTGAAATGAACCCAGCCAAACACCCCTTGCCCATCGACCCCACCCCAGAAGAAACCCTCCCCTGTCCTTTCCTGCACATAACCCTAATCTGCCCACACCCCAACTCCTGAAGCCATCGTTCCCACCTGTCTTCACACTCTTCCCTAAACCAGTGAAATTCTTTGCCCCCTGTTTTGTGTTCTCCAGGTCGCTAGGGAAACTGTTAGGGTGAAGAATCCCATTGCGGCAATACTGCCCAAGAAAACTTCTCTGAAAACTCCCACAACATAAAGGTTTAAGAAAATAAGAAGCTCATAGTTCTGTAGCCAGAGATCTAAGGTGAATGAACAGAGATCCAAGCTGAATCAGAAGGAATCAGAGGAGGTCCCAGAGACCATGGAGACCCCTGGCATTCCAGGTAATCAGAAGGAACCAGAGGAGGTCCCAGAGACCATGAGACCCCTGCCATTGCAGCTAATCAGAATGAATCAGAGAATGTCCCAGAGACAATGAAGACCCCTGCCATTCCAGCTAGACCAGTGTATCGCCAGTGACTTCCGGGCATGGCTAGACACTCAAAATGCTTTAGGGTTTGGCCGCTGAATACTAGCCAAAGTACAGATGCTGAATATTATATCAACTGCATACACTAATAATGAAAATAAAATTAAATCAATCTGACGTCAAATTTTATTTGTTTCTGAATTCTCTGATAGTGTGTGGCAGAGAGGGCAGGGAGGAGATAAGTTTGTGAGGAAGTAGGAGATGGCTTCTGTAGAGTCGGAGATTGGACCAGAAGGTCCAGTTTGCCAGAAATTAGGACGAAGAACTGGTTCCAGACTGAGCTTCAAAGACATGCTTCCCATGGGAGAAGAGGAAGAGGACTTGGAGTTTCTCTGTGCGAGTGCAGAGATGGACACTTAGCTGGAGAGCTGTGTCATGTGTGGTGGGCCAGTGCCATTTGTTCAAAAGGCATACAAAGGAGCTGCCCCATCAAAAGAAGGGCATATTGATATTTGCAGCAACATGGAAGGTAGAACATTGAATAAAATAACTCAGACAGAGATAGAGAAATACTGTATGATATCATTTATACAATGTAAACATAACTCAAAGTGGAATATATGATATAATGGAGGTGCACAAATATAGAGAAGCATCTATTGGTTCCCAGGGGGAGGGGAAGAGGGCGGGGCAATACAGAGGTGGGGGAGTGGGAGGCACACATTGATAGTTAGGTGGATCATGAGCTCAGTAATTCACTGTAGAACATGGGGAATAGATCCAGGACTTTGTCATAACTATATATTGTACGCAAGATTTAAAAGTTGTGATATCAGAAAGAAAAGGAAAGAAACAGGGTCGAGGAAGGAGGGAAGAATTGAAGGAAAAGAATACCTTTTTTTTTTTTTGTCAAAAAGACAATACTGATTAGGCCTTTTTATCGAAGGATTCTATTTTATTTTATTTTAATTGTGTGGATTTACTTTAAAATATTGTGGTGGTTTTTGCCATACATTGACATGAATCAGCCATGGGAGTACATGAATTCCTCATCCTGATTCCCCTTCACATCTTCCTTCCAATCCAATCCCTCTGGGTCAGCCCAGTGAACCAGTCCTGGGCACCCTGTCTTATGCATCGAAGATGGACTGGCTCTCCCTTTCACATATGATAATATACATGTTTCAATGCTACTCTCACAGATCATCCCACCCTCGCCGTCTCCCACAGAGTCCAAAAGACTATTCTGTAAATCTGTGTCTCTTTTGCTGTCTCCCATATAGAGTTATCATCTCCATCTTCCTAAATTCAATACATATGCCTTAATATAGTGTATTGGAGTTTTTCTTTCTGACTTACTTCGCTCTGTATAATAGGCTCCAGTGTCATCCACCTCATTAGAAAGGAATCACATGAGTTCTTCTTAATGGCTGAGAAATATTCCATTGTGTCTATGTACCACAGCTTTCTTACACATTTGTCTCCTGATCGACATCTAGGTTGCTTCCATGGCCTGGTTATTGTAAACAGTGCTGTGATGAACATTGGGGCACACGTGTCTTTTTCACTTCTGGGTGAATCAGGATTTGAATGAGGAGAAATCATGATGACTATTAACCTGTTAGTGGTAAACACTGCATATGAGTTTGGTTGAAGGTGTGTGACCAAAGTTGGAGATGGTTGTTTCAAACCAGCTGAGAGTGCGCAGATGGACATGTGTGGTGCTGTCCTGCTCGGGGACATCTCTGGTTGCTCTGTTCTCACCAGCAATGGAGGATTTTCTTTCC
This sequence comes from Cervus canadensis, assembly GCF_019320065.1. Lineage (NCBI taxonomy): Eukaryota > Metazoa > Chordata > Mammalia > Artiodactyla > Cervidae > Cervus > Cervus canadensis. Next base: position 4,689,823 of record NC_057419.1, read on the forward strand.
TTCCTTTCATTTCCCTTGTTTCCCTTTCTCCCTCTTTCTTCCCTACCTGAATTTCTTTCACAAACATTCAATGTGCTGCGCTGTTCCGTGCTTCATTTTTCAGTCATGTCCAACTCTTGATGACCCCATTGACTGTAGCCCGACAGGCTCCTCTGTCCATGGGTATTCTCCAGGCAAGCATACTGTAACAGGCCGCCATTCCCCCCTCCAGGAGATCTTACCAACCCAGGGATTGAATCCTGTTCTGCCATGTCGCAGGTGAGTTTTTTTTTTTCTCTTTTTTTTTTTTCAATATCTGAGCTATCAGGAAACACTTAAAATTGGCTTCATCTGACACTATGGTTTTCTTTTTTTTTTTTTAAGTAATTAATTTATTTATTTATTTTTGTCATACATTGATATGAATCAGCCATAGATTTACACGTATTCCCGTCTGACACTATGGTTTTCATATCTGTAAGATCAATTGGGGTCTATTTTATGATTATAATACTCTCCTTATTATTAGAACACAAAAAACACAATTATTCCAAGTATCCTAATGTGTCTGTCTGCAATTACTAAAATCTATGCCACTTCTGCCTGAGTTTCAGGTGTCCAGGGAATTTTAATGTGATGATTCTGAAGTTCGTTATATTTAATATGTTCCTAATGTTGTTCGATGCTAATTCCATAATCTTCTTGTGAATTGGCTGCTCATGTCTTTAAACATGTCTTCATAAATTTAAAGGCCAGTGATACATCTTTCTTATAAAGTGTTGGCTCGTGCCTCTTGCCCAGTTTTCTATCAGGTTTTAAGATCTTCTAACAATTCTAAGAGGCATCTTTTGGGTTTGTTTACAGCATGCTTTTCTACCTCTTAATATATTCAGCAGTGTGATGCAGCTTGGGTGAGTTAGCAACAAATGGACAACAGCATGTGAACATTTCACAGGAAACCCAGGAAGACCCACTAAGCCAACACACTGTCCCCAGGGGTGCACCTCAGGCTGGTTGACCATACGATTCAGTTGGAAAAACGGGGAATGAAGTGGAGTACACAATCCATTCCCCTTTCCTCCAGAGCCAACCAACTCAATGAGAGACCATGGGAACTAGATGCACAGGACAGGATGACTCAGTGTTTCGTCCAAGAAGCTAGAAGCTTTTGCAGCTGCTCATGGAAATGAATTCCACCTTGGTTTTGGCTGTGAGGTAAGCACCAAGGGAGATTCCAGCGAGAAAACAAATGAGAAAAGAGATTTGTGAGGGCACGTGTTGAGAAGATCTTTGCACACAAGGCTCACACAGCTCTGGCCAAGCTCCACCCCTTGCTGGTGATACTAATCAGCCACAGGTGTGCATTTCCTGCATGGGATCTCCCAGCACAACCTGAAACATGCATTTCTCTGCCCCTTTCCCATCACCCTGTTCACACCCAAGCCTGGGTAGTACTCCTAGTGAGGTGACCCTGAGTCCTAGTCTTGAAACGAGAGAGCTCCGTGTGGAACAAGGACAAGCATATTCACTGCATTCTCACAGCCTGAAGACAAGGCCTTCCGACTGGAGACCAGAAAACGAAGGCGAGCTCAGGGAACACTGAGACAAGGAGGTGGGATGGAAAGGTTTCTGTCGGCTGGCCCGGAATTCAATGGGCTTCAAGGTGCATTAAGACCACATTGCAGCCGAAGTATCAATGATTCTCGCTTCCATAGACACTTAAACACAACCTAGTTGTCATGGAGAGCGTTTAGGCAAGATATGAAAAGCTAGATAATGGTGAAAGCTGAGAGCGAACAGAATGAATGCCTGAGGAGTGTGGCTGTGCAGCAATGTTTGGAGTAGATGCACTCTGCCTGCTGTGAGATCCATCAGAAATGACATAGATGTGAAGGTGTCAGGTGAGTTTGGAAGCCTATTGAGGGCATTAGGAATACCTCATTTCTCCCAGCAACTCCTCTGAATTGCTCCCCATCCTCCACTAGACATGTCAGGATTGGGCTTTGTGATGTCAAACACACCTATGGCCACCATTGACTGGGGAAGAGACTTGCTGACCTCATAAAGCATGAGGGTGAGGATCCACGGGTACGGGTATATATAGAGGTGCTGAGGGGCTCTGAGAAGACCACTGTGAGTGCTCCAAATGATTGAGGTGACTGGGAAGCCACAAGGCTACAGAGTAGTTATGGAACACCCACCTCCTGTTACACAGGATAAAATGAAGATTTCCTATCAACTAAAGTCCAGAAAATATATCAAGGTGAACTGAACTCAGCCAAACTCCTCTTGCCCATCGACCCCACTTCACAAGACACCCTCCCTTTTCCTTGCCTGGAACATAACCCTTCTCTGCCCACCGCACTACTCCTGAAGCCATCGTTCCCACCTGTCTTCACACTCTTCCCTAAACGAGTGACATTCATGCTCCCTGTCTTGTTTTCTCCAGATGGCCAGGGTAACCATGAGGGTGAATAATCCCATTCCAGCAAAGGTGCCCAAGAAAATTTCTCTGAAGACTCCCACCACAAAAAAGCTGACGAAATTAGATGCTCAAAGCTATGTAGCCAGAGTTCCAAGGCGAATGAACAGCTGAATCAGAAGGAACCAGAAGAGGTCCCACAGACCTTGGAGACAGCTGCCATTCCAGCTAATGAGAATGAACCAGATGAGGTTCCAGAGACCATGGAGACCCCTGCCATTCCAGCTAATCAGAATGAACCAGAGGAGGTCCCAGAGACCATGGAGACCCCTGTCATTGCAGCTGGACCAGTGGACAGACAGTGAGTTCAGGGCATAGCTAGACACCTCAGAAATGCTTGGGGGTATGGCCGCTGAATAATGGCGAAAAGTACAGATGCTGAATATTATAGCAACTGCATACACTAATAACGAAAATAAAATAAAATAAAGCTGATGTCAAATTACCTCTGTCTCTGATTTCTCTGATCGTGTGGCACAGAGAGGGCAGGGAAGCGATAAGTGTGTGAGGACGCAAGGAGATGGCTTCTCTGGAGTTGGAGATGGGACCAGAAGGTCCAGGTTGCCAGAAAGTAGGGCGAAAAACTGGTTCCAGACTGAGCTTCAAAGACACACTTCCAATGGGAGAAGAGGAAGAGGACTTGGAGTTTCTCTGTCCGAGTGAAGAGATGGACACGTTGCTGGGAAACTGTGGTCGTGTGTGGGGAGGCAGTGCCATTTGGTCCAAAGTCATACAAAGGAGCTGCCCCATCAAAAGAATGGAATATTGACATTTGCAGCAAAATGAAATGTAGAATATTGAGTAAAATATCTCAGACAGAGATTGACAAATACTGTATGATATCACTTATAGAATGTAAACATACCACAAAGTAGAGAATATGATAATAATGGAGGTGCACAAATATAAAGAAGCATCTACTGGTTACCAGCAGGGAGGGGAAGAGGGCGGGGCAAAACAGAGGTGGGGGCGTGGGAGGCACGCAGTGATAGTTAGGTGGAAGATGAGCTCAGGGATTCATTGTACAACATGGGGAATAGAGCGAGGACTTTGTCATAACTATAAATGGAAAGCAAGCTTTAACAGTAGTATTATCAGAAAGAAAAGGAGAGAAAGAGGGGTAGGAAAGAGGGAAGAAAGGAATGAAAAGAAGGGCGTTTTTGGAGGTAAAAAAGTCAATACTGATTAGGCGCTTTTTATCAAAGGGTTCTATTTTATTTCATTTTATTTATTTTAATTGGTGGGTATTTACTTTACAATATTGTGGTGGTTTTTTGCCATACATTGACATGAATCAGCTATGGAAGTACATGTATTCCCCATCCTGATTCCCCTTCACATCTTCCTCCTAATCCAATCCCTCTGGGTCAGCACAGTGAATCAGTCTTTGGCACCCTGTCTTACGCATCGAACATGGACTGGCTATCCCTTTCACATATGATAATATACAGGATTCAATGCTATTCTCTGAGATCATCCGACCCTCCCCATCTCCCGCATCGTCCAAGAGACTGTTCTGTAAATCTGTGTCTCTTTTGCTGTCTCCCATATAGGGTTATCATCTCCATCCTCCTAAATTCAATATATATGCCTTTGTATAGTGTATTGGTGATTTTCTTTCTGACTTACTTCGCACTGTATAATAGGCTCCAGTTTCATCCACCTCATTGGAATGGATTCACATGTGACCTTTTTAAAGGAAGAGCAATATTCCACTCTGTCTTCCACAGCTTTGGTACCCATTTATCTGCTGATCGACATCTAGGTTGCTTCCATGCCCTGCTTATTGTAAACAGTGCTCTGAGGAACATAGGGCACCCGTGTCTTTTTCACTTTTGGCTGAATGAGGATTTGAATGAGGAGAATCCATGATGACTATTAGCCTGTTAGTGGTAAACCCTGCACATGACTTTTTTTGAATGAGTGGGACCAAAGTTGGAGATGGTTGTTTCAAACCGGCTGAGAGTGCGCAGATGGACATGTGTGGTGCTCTCCTGCTGGGGGTCATCTCTCATTGCTCTGTTCTCACCAGCAATGGAGGATTTTCTTTCCTTCCCTTCATTTCCCTTGTTTCCCTTTCTCCCTCTTTCCTCCCTACCTGAATTTCTTTCACAAACATTGAATGTGCTGCGCTGTGCTGTGCTTCGTTGTTCAGCCATGTCGAACTCCTTGTGACCCCTTGGACTCTAGTCCACTAAGCTCCTCTGTCCATGGGGATTCTCCAGTCAAGCATACTGGAGCATGCTGCCATTACCCCTTCCAGGAGATCTTCCCAACCCAGGGTTTGAATCCTGGTCTCCCATGTTCCAGGTGGATTTTTTTTTTTTTTTTCCTATCTGAGCCATCAGGAAACCCTTAAAATGGGCTTCATCTGACACTATGTTTTCATATCTGTAAGATTAAATGGAGTCTATTTGATGATTTCCATGACTCTCCTTAATTTTAGAACACACAAGACACATTTATTCCAAGTATCCTAATGTCTCTGTCTGCAATTACTAAAATCTATGTCACTTCTGCCTGACTTTCAGTTCTCAAGGGAATTTTAGTATGATTTTTCTTACCTTCGTTAGATTTAATATCTTCTTAACATGGTTTGGGGATAGTTCCATACTCTTCTTGTGAATTGGCCTCTCATGTCCTTAAACATGTCTTCATAAATTTAAAGGCCAGTGATACATCTTTCGTATAAAGTGTAGGCTCGTGCCTCTTCCCCATTTTTCTATCAGGTTTTAAGATCTTCTAACAATTCTAAGAGTCATTTGGGTTTGTTTATGGCGTGCTTTTTCTTCCTCTTAAAATGTTCAGCAGTGTGATGGACCCTGGGTAAAGAAGCAAAAAAATCCACAACAGGATGTGAACACTTCACTGGAAGCCCAGGAAGACCCACTAAGACAACAAACTGTCCCCAAATGTGAACCTCAGGCTGGTTGACCCTACAAGTCAATTGGACAAAGGAGCACTGAGGTGGAGCACACAATCCGTTCGCCTTTCCTCCAGAGACAACCAGCTCAATGAGAGACCTTGGGAACTAGATGCACAGGACAGGATGACTCAGTGTTTCGTCCAAGAAGCTGGAAGCGTGTGGTAGCTGCTCATGGCTGTGAGCTAAGCTCCAAGGGAGCTTCCAGCAAGAAAACAAGATGAGAAAAGATATTTGTGAGGGCACCTGTTGAGAAGACCTTTGCACCCAAGGCTCACACAGCTCTGGGCAAGCTCCACCCCTTGCTGGGAATACTAATCAGCCGCAGGTGGGCATTTCTAGCATGAGATCCCCCAGGACAACCTGGAACATGCGTTTATCTTCCCCTTCCCCATCACCCTATTCACCCTATCCTGGATAGTACTCCTAGTGAGGTGTCTTGAGTCCTAGTCTTGATACGAGACAGCTCTGTCTGGAGCAAGGGCAAGTGTATTCACTGCATTCTCACAGCCTGAAGACAAGGGTTTACGACTGGAGACCAGAAAATGGAGGCGAGCTCAGGGAACACTGAAGCAAGGAGGCGGGATGGTAAGGTTTCTGTCATGTGGCCCTCAATTCAATGGGATTCAAGGTGCATTAAGGCCACATTGCAGGACGAACGAGCAATGATTTTTGCTTCCACATACACCTAAACACAACCTAGTTGTCATGGAGTGAGTTTAGGCAAGATATGAAATGCTAGATAATGGTGAAAGCTGAGAGAGAACAGAATGAATGCCCGAGGAGTGTGGCTGTCGGGCAAGGTTGGGAGGAGATGCACTCTGTCTGCTGTGTGACCCATCAGAGTTTACATAGAGATGAGGGTGGCAGGTGAGTTTGGAGGCCTCTTGAGGGCATTATCAATGCCACATTTCTTCCAGCAAATCATCTGAATTGCTCCCCTTCCTCCGCTAGACATGTCAGGATGGTGCTTTGTGATGTCAAAGCACACCCAGGGACACCATTGGCTGGGGAAAAGACTTGCTGACCTCATAAAGCATGACGGTGAAGCTCCATGGGGACATGTATATATAGGGGTGCTCAGGGGCTCTGAGCAGACCACTGTGAGGCCTCCACATGACTGAGGTGACTGGGAAGCCACAACGCTCCAGAGTAGTTATGGAAAACCCACCTCCTGTTACCCAGGAAAAGATGAAGACCTCCTATAAATTGAGGTCCAGAAAATATGTCAAGGTGAACTGAACCGAGCCAAACTCCTCTTGCCCATTGACTCCACCACAGAAGATACCCTCCCCTGTCCTTGCCTAGCACATAACTCTTTTCTGCCCAGACCCCTTCTCCTGAAGCCATCGTTCCCACCTGTCTTCACACTCTTCCCTACACCAGTGCCATTCTTTGCTCCCTGTCTTTTTTCTCCAGGTGGCCAGTGTAACCGTGAGGGTGAATAATCCTATTCCGGCAATGCTGCCCAAGAAAATTTATCTGAAAACTCCCACCCCCAAAAAAACTTAAAAATCAGAATCTCAAAGCTCTGTAGCCAGAGTTCCAAGGTGAATCAACAGCTGAATCAGAAGGAACCATAGGAGGTCCCAGAGACCATGGAGAACCCTGTCATTCCAGGTAATCACAATGAATCAGAGGAGTTACCAAAGGCGACTGAGACGCCAGCCATTCCAGCTAATCAGAATGAACCAGAGGTGGTCCCAGGGACCATGGAAACACCTGCATTGCCAGCTAATGAGAATGAACGAGAGGAGTTCCCAGAGACTATGGAGACCCCTGCCATTCCAGCTAATCAGAATGAATCAGAGGAGGACTCAGAGACCATGGAGACCCTTGTATTTCCAGCTAATCAGAATGAACCAGAGGAGGTCCCAGAAACCATGGCAAACCCTCACATTCCAGCTGAACCAGTGGACAGCCAGTGACTTTGGGTCATGGCTAGACACCTCAGACATGCTTGGGGGGTCTGTCCGCTGAGTACTGGCGAAAAGTACAGATGCTGAATATTATAGAAACTGCATACATTAATAACAAAAATAAAATAAAATCAAGCTGATGTGAAATTATGTTTGTCTCGGAGTTCTCTGTTAGCAGGGGGGCAGAGAGGGCAGGGAGGAGATAAGTGTGTGAGGATGGAGGGAGATGGCTTCTGTGGAGTTGGAGATGGGAACAGAAAGTCCAGGTTGCCAGAAAGTAGGGGGAAGAACTGGTTCCAGACTGAGCTTCAAAGACACACTTCCCATGGAAGAAGAAGAAGGGGACTTGGAGTTTCTCTGTGTGAGTGCAGATATGGACACATAGCTGGGGTACTCTTTCGTGTGTGTGTGGGGCAGTGCCATTTGTTCAAAAGGTATACAAAGGAGCTGCCCCACCAAAAGAATGGAATATTGACATTTGCAGCAACATGAAAGATAGAATATTGAGTCAAATACCACAGACAGAGATTCACAAATACTGTATGATATCACTTATACAATGTAAACATACCGCAAAATAGAGAATATGGTAATAATGGAGGTGCACAAATATAAAGAAGCATCTACTGGTTACCAGCTGGGAGGGGAAGAGGGCGGGGCAATACAGATGTGGGGGAGTGGTAGGCACGCAGTGAGAGTTATGTGGATGATGAGCTCAGAGATGCACTGTACAACATGGGGAATAGAGCCAGGACTTTGTCATAACTATAAACTGAATGCAACCTTTAACAGTTGTATAATCAGAAAGAAAAGGAAAGACAGAGGGGCGAGGAAGGAGGGAAGAATGGAAGGAAAAGAATGGCTTTTTTTTTTTTTTTTGGTCAAAAAATCAATACTGATTAGGAGCTTTTTATCAAAGGATTCTATTTTATTTTATTTTATTTATTTTAATTGGTGGGCATTTACTTTACAATATTGTGGTGGTTTTTCCCATATATTGACATGCATCAGCCATGGGAGTACATGTATTCCCCATCCTGATTCCCCCTCACATCTTCCTCCCAATCCAATCCCTCTGGGTCAGCCCAGTGAACCAGTCCTGGGCACCCTGTCTTATGCACCGAACATGGACTAGCTCTCCCTTTCACATATGATAATATACAGGTTTCAATGGTATTCTGACATATCATCCCACCCTCGCTGTCTCCCACAGAATCCAAAAGACTGCTCTGTAAGTCTGTGTTTCTTTTGCTGACTCCCATATAGGGTTATTATCTCCATCTTCCTAAATTCAATATATATGCCTTAGTGTAGTGTATCGGTATTTTTCTTTCTGACTTACTTCGTTCTGTATAATAGGCTCCAGTTTCATCCAACTCATTAGAATTGATTCACATGTGTTCTTAATGGCTGAGCAATGTTGCACTGTGTCTATGTACCACAGGTTTGTTACCGATTTGTCTGCTGATGGACTTCTAGGTTGCTTTCATACCCTGGTTATTGTAAACAGTGCTGTGATGAATATTGACACACACGTGTCTTTTTCACTTTTGGCTGAATCACGATTTGAATGAGGAGAAACCATGATGACTATTAGCCTGTTAGTAGTTAACGCTGCACATGTTTGGTTGAAGGACTGGGACCAAAGGTGGCGATGATTGTTTCAAACCGGCTGAGAGTTCTCAGATGGACATGTGTGGTGCTGTCCTGCTGGGGGACATCTCTGGTTGCTCTGTTCTCACCAGCAACGGAGGATTTCTTTCCTTCTTTTCATTTCCCTGTTTCCCTTTCTCCCTCATTCCTCCCTAACTGAATTTCTTTCACAAACATTCAAAGTGCTGCGCTGTGCTGTTCTTTGGTGTTCAGCAATGTCCAAATCTTTGTGACCCAAAGGACTCTAGCCCGCCAGGATTCTTTGTCCATGGGGATTCTCCAGGCAAGCATACTGGAGTAGGCTGCCATTCCCCCTTCCAGGCCATCTTCCCAACACAGGGACTGAATCCTGGTCTCCCATGATGCAGGTTTTTTTTTTTTTTTTTTAAACAACATGAGCCATCCGGAAACCCTTAAAATGGGCTTCATCTGAGACTATGTTTTTTATATCTGTAAATTTAAATGGGGTCTATTTTAGGATTTCCATGACTCTCCATATTTTTAGAAAACACAAAACACATTTATTCCAAGTATCCTAATGTTTCTGTCTGCAATTACTAATATCTATGCCACTTCTGCCTGAGTTTCAGTTCTCAAAAGAATTTTAGCATGTTTTTTCTTACCTTCGGTAGATTTAATATGTTTTTAATGTGGTTCGTGGCTAGTTTCATACGCTTTTTATGAATCGGCAGCTCAAGTCTTTAAAAATGTCTTCATAAATTTAAAGGCCAGTGATACATCTTTCTTATAAAGTGTTGGCTCGTGCGTCTTGCCCATTTTTCTATCAGGTTTTAAGATCTTCTAAAAATTCTAAGAATCATTTTTTGAGTTTATTTACGGCCTGATTTTTCTACTTCTTAAAATATTCAGCAGTGTGATGGACCCTGGGTGAGTAAGCAACAAATGGACAACAGGATGTAAACACTTCCCAGGAAACCCATGAAGAGCCACTAAGCCAACAAACTGTCCCCAGGTGTGCACCTCAGGCTGGTTTCCCCAGGAGTCAATTGGATAAATGAGGACTGATGTCGAGCACACAATCCATTCCCATTTCCTCCAGAGCCAACCAGCTCAATGAGAGACCATGGGAACTAGATGCATAGGACAGGATGAATCAGTGTTTCATCCAAGAAGCTGGAAGCTTCTTGTGGTAGCTGCTCATGGCTGTGAGCTAAGCTCCAAGGGAGCTTCCAGCAAGAAAACAAGATGAGAAAAGAGATTTGTGAGCGAACGTGTTGAGAAGACCTTTGCACACAAGGCTCACACAGCTCTGGGCAAGCTCCACCCCTTGCTGGTGATACTAATCAGCTGCAGGTCGGCATTTCCTGCTTTGGATCCCCCAGCACAGCCTGTAAGATGCATTTCGCTGCCCCTTCCCCTTCACCCTGTTCAAACCCAAGCCTGGGTAGTACTTCTGGTGAGGTGACCCTGAGTCCTAGATGTGAAATGATACAGCTCCGTGTGGAGAAAGGGCAAGTGTATTCACTGCATTCTCACAGCCTGAAGCCAAGGGTTTCCGACTGGAGACCAGAAAACGGAGGCGAGCTCCGGGAACACTGAGACAGGAGGCGGGATGGAATGGATTCTGTCATCTGGCCCAGAATTCAATGGGCTTCAAGGTGCATTAAGACCACATTGCAGGCTGAACGAGCAATGATTCTCACTTCCACAGACACTTAAACACCACCTAGTTGTCATGGAGGGATTTTAAGCAAGATATGAAAAGCTAGATAATGGTGAAAGCTGAGAGAGAACAGAATAAATGCCCGAGGAGTGTGGTTGTGGGGCAAGGTTTGGAGGAGATGCACTCTGCCTGCTGTGTGACTCATCAGAGTTGACATAGGGATGAGGGTGGCAGGTGAGTTTGGAGGCCTCTTTAGGGCACAACTAATGCCTCTTTTCTCCCAGCAAGTCATCTGAATTGCTCCCCATCCTCCGCTAGACATGTCAGGTGGGGCTTTATTATGTCAAAGCTCACCCAGGGCTACCATTGGCTGGGGAAGAGACTTGTTGATCTCATAAAGCATGAGGGTGAGGCTCCATGGGGACCGGTATATATAGGGGTGCTCAGGGGCTCTGAGCAGACAACTGTGAGTGCTCCAAATGACTGAGGTGACTGGGAAGCCACATGGCTCCAGAGTAGTTATGGAACACCCACCTCCTCTTACCCAGGAGAAGGTGAAGGCCTCCTATGTACTGAGGTCCAGCAAAAAATGTAAAGATGAACTGAACCCAGCCAAACTCCTCTTGCCCATTGACCCCCAAGCTGGAAGACACACTCCGCTGTCCTTGCCTGGCACATAATCCTTCTCTGCCCACACCCCTTCTCCTGAAGCCATTATTCCCGCCTGTCTTCACAGTCTCCCCTAAACAGTGCCATTCTTGCTCCCTCTCTTGTTTTCTCCAGCTGGCCAGGGTAACCGTGAGAGTGAATAATCCCATTCCGGCAAAGCTGCCCAAGAAAACTTCTCTGAAAACTCCTACCAAAAAAAGCTTAAGAAAATAAGATGCTCAAAGCTCTGTAGCCAGAGTTCCAAGGCGAATGAACAGCTGAATCAGAAGGAACAAGAGGAGGTCCCAGAGCCCATGGAGACTCCTGCCATTCCAGCTAATCAGAAGGAACCAGAGGAGGCCCCAGAGACCATGGAATCCCCTGCCATTCCAGCCAATCAGAAAGAATCAGAGGAGGTCCCAGAGACCATGGAGACCCCTGCATTGCCAGCTAATCAGAATGAACCAGAGGAGGTCCAGAGACCATGGAGACCCATTCCATTCCAGCTACTCAGAACGAACCTGAGGAGGTCGCAGAGACCATGGAGACCCCTATCATTCCAACTGGACCAGTGGACAGCCAGTGACTTCGGGGCATGGCTAGACACCTCAGAAATGCTTGGAGGTCTGGCTGCTGAGTACTGGCCAAAAGTACAAATGCTGAATATTATAGCAACTGCATACAGTAATAACGAAAATAAAATAAAATCAAGTTGATGTGAAATTAAGTTTGTCCCTGAGTTCTCTGATAGTGGGGGGCAGAGAGGGCACGGAAGGGATAAGTGTGCAAGGAGGGAGGGAGATGGCTTCTGTGGAGTTGGAGATGGGACCAGAATGACCAGGTTGCCAGAAAATAGGGGGAAGAACTGGTTCCAGACTGAGCTTCAAAGACACACTTCCCATGGGAAAAGAGGAAGAGGACTTGTGGTTTCTCTGTGCGAGTGCAGAGATGGACACTTAGCTGGCGAGCTGTGACGTGTTGTGGGGGGGGGCAATATCATTTGTTCCAAAGGCATACAAAGGAGCTGCCCCATCAAAAGAATGGAATATTGACATTTGTAGCAACATGGAAGGTAGAATATTGAGTAAAATAACTCATACAGAGATTGACAAACACTGTATGATATCACTTATAGAACGTAAACATACCAGAAACTAGAGAATATGATAATAATGGAGGTGCACAAATATAGAAAAGCATCTACTGGTTACCAGCGGAGAGGCGAAGATGGGGGGGCAATATAGAGGTTGGGGAGTGGGAGGCACACAGTGATACTTAGGTGGAAGATGAGCTCAGGGATTCATTGTACAACATGGGGAATAGATCCAGGACTTTGTCATAAATATAAAAGGAAAGCAATCTTTAGCAGTTGTATAATCAGAAATAAAATGAAAGAAAGATTTCAGAGGAAGCAGAGAAGAGAGGAAGGAAAGATGGGCGTTTTTGGAGGTCAAAATGTCAATACTAATTAGGCCCTTTTTATTAAAGGATTCTATTTTATTTAATTTATTTTAATTGGTGGGTATTTACTTTACAATATTGTGGTGGTTTTTGCCATACATTGACATGAATCAGCCATGGGAGTATATGTATTCCCCATCCAGATTCCCCCTCACATTTTCCTCCCTATCCAATCCCTCTGGGTCAGCCCAGTGAACCAGTCCTGTGCACCCTGTCTTATGCATCGAACATTGGCTCCCAACCCCTTCACATATGATAATATACATGTTTCAAGGCTCTTCTCTCAGATCATCCCACCTTCGCCGTCTCCGACAGAAACCAAAAGACTATTCTGTAAATCTGTGTCTCTTTTGCTGTCTCCCATAGAAGGTTATCATGTCCATCTTCCTAAATTCAATATGTATGCCTTAGTATATTGTATTGGAGTTTTTCTTTCTGACTTACTTCACTCTGTATAATACGGTCCAGTCTCATCCACCTCATTAGGATAGATTCACATGTGAATGGCTGACCAATATTCCATTGTGTCTATGTACCACAGCTTTCTTACCCATTTGTCTGCTGATGGACATCTAGTTTGCTTCCATGCCCTGGTTATTTTAAACAATGCTGTGTTGAACATTGGGGCACACGTGTCTTTTTCACTTCTGGGTGAATCAGGATTTAAATGAGGAGAAAACATGATGACTATTATCCTGTTAGTGGTAATCCCTGCACATGAGTTTGGTTGAAGGAGTGGGACCAAAGTTGGAGATAGTTGTTTCAAACCGGCTGAGAGTGCTCACATGGACATGTGTGGTGCTGTCTTGCTGGGGGACATCTCTGGTTGCTCTGTTCTCACCAGCAACGGAGGATTTTCTTTCCTTCCTTTCATTTCCCTTGTTTCCCTTTCTCCCTCTTTCCTCCCTACGAATTTCTTTCACAAACATTCAATGTTGCTGCGCTGGTTGCCCATGCCTTATTGTTCAGTCAGTCGCATTTTCTTGGTGACCCATGGACTGTAGCCCACAGGCTCCTCTGTCCATGGGTGATTTCCTCGGCAAAGCATACTGGAGCAGGCTGCCATTCCCGTCCAGGAGATCTTCCCAAAACCATGTTTATTGAATCTGGTCTCCCATGTTGCAGGTGTTTTTTTTTTTTTTTTTTTTTTTTTTACTATCTGAGCCATCAGGAATCCTTTAAAATGGGCTTCATCTGACACTATGTTTTTCATATCTGTAAGATAAAATGGGGTCTATTTTATGATTTCCATTACTCTCCTTAATTTGAGATTACACAAAGCACATTTATTCCAAGTATCCTAATGTCTCTGCCTGCAATTGCTAAAATCTATGCCACTTCTGCCTCAGTTTCACTTCTCAAGGGACTTTTAGTATGATTTTCCATACCTCCGTTACATTGAGTATGTTCATAACATGGTTCGGGGCTAGTTCCATACTCTCCTTGTGAATTGGCTGCTTATGTCTTTAAACATGTCTTCATTAATTTAAAGGCCAGGGATACATCTTTCTTATAAAGTGTTGGCTCGTGCCTCTTGCCCATTTTTCTATCAGGCTTTAAGATCTTCTAAAATTCTAAGAGTCATCATTTGGGTTTGTTTACAGCGTGCTTTTTCTACCTCTTAAAATGTTCAGCAGTGTGATGGACCCTGCGTGAGTAAGCAACAATTGGACAAAAGGATGTGAACATTTCAGAGGAAACCCAGGAAGACCCACTAAGCCAACAAACTGTCCCCAGGGGTGCACCTCAGGCTGGTTGACTCTACGAATCAATTGGAAAAACGAGGACTGAGGTGGAGCACACAATCCATTCCCCTTTCCTCTAGAGCCAACCAGCTCAATGAGAGACCATGTTAACCAGGACAGGATGACTTAGTGTTTGTCCAAGAAGCTGGAAGCTTGTGGCAGCTGCTCATGGAAATGAATTCCAGCTTGGTTTTGGCTGTGAGCTAAGCTCCAAGGGAGCTTCCAGCAAGAAAACAAGATAAGAAAAGAGTTTTGAGAGGGCACGTGTTGAGAAGACCTTTACACACTAGGCTCACACAGGTCTGGGCAAGCTCCACCCCTTGCTGGGAATACTAATCTGCCGCAGCTGGGCATTTCCTGCATGGGATCCCCAAGCACAACCGGAAACATGCATTTCTCTGCCCCTTCCCCATCACACTGTTTAAATGCAAGCCTGGGTAGTAGTCCTAGTGGGGTGACCCTGACTCCTAGACTTGAAACGAGACAGCACCATGTGGAGCAAGGGCAAGTGTATTCACTGCATTCTCACAGCCTGAAGATAAGGATTTCTGACTGGAGATCAGAAAACGGAGGCGAGCTCCGGGAACACTGAGACAAGGAGGAGGGATGGAAAGCTTTCTGTCGGGTGACCCAGAAAAAAATGGTCCTCAAGGTGCATTAAGACCATAATGCAGGAGGAACATGGAATGATTTTCGCTTCCACAGACACTTAAACACAACCTAGTGGTCATGGAGGGAGTTTAAGCAAGATATGAAAAGCTGATTAATGGTGAAATCTGAGAGAGAACAGAACGAATGCCTGAGGAATGTGGCTGTGGGGCAAGTTTTGGAGGAGATGTACTCTGCCTGCTGTGTGACCCATCAGACCTGACATAGAGGTGAGAGTGACCGGTGAGTTTGGAGGCCTCTTGAGGACATTACTAATGCCTCATTTCTCCTAGCAAATCATCTGAATTACTCCCCATCCTCCACTACAAATGTCAGGATGGGGCTTTGTGATGTCAAAGCTCACCCAGGGCCACCATTGTCTGGGGAAGAGACTTGCTGAGCTCATAAAGCATGAGGGTGAGGCGCCATGGGGCCGGGTATATATAGTGGTGCTGAGGGGCTCTGAGCAGACCACTGTGATTCCAGCAACCGACTGAGGTGACTGGGAAGCCACAAGGCTCCGGGGTAGTTATGGAACTCCCACCTCCTGTTACCCAGGAGAAGATGAAGACCTCCTATCAACTAAACTCCAGAAAATATATCAAGGTGAACTGAACACAGCCAAACTCCTCTTGCCCATCGACCCCACCCGAGAAGACACCCTCCCCTATCCTTGCCTGGCACATAAACCTTCTCCGCCCAAACCCCTTCTCCTGAAGCCATCATTCCCAAATGTCTTCACACTCTTCCCTAAAGAGTGACATTCTTGCTCCCTGTCTTGTTTCCTCCAGGTGGCCAGGGTAACCGTGAGGGTGAATAATCCCCACTGGCAAAGCTGCCCAAGAAAATTTCTCTGAAAACTATTTTATTTTACTCAATGTTCTACCTTCCATGTTGCTGCAAATATCAATATTACATTCTTTTGATCAACCCCTCTGGGTGAGCCCAGTGAACCAGTCCTGGGCACCCTGTCTTATGCATCTAACAAGGACTGGCTATCCCTTTCACATATGATAACACACAGGTTTCAATGCTATTCTCTCAGATCATGCAACCCTCCCCATCTCCCGCAGAGTCCAAAAGACTGTTCTGTAAATCTGTGTCTCTTTTGCTGTCTCCCATATAGGCTTATCATTTCCATCTGCTTAAGTTCAATATATATGCCCTAGTATAGTGTATTGCTGTTTTTCTTTCTGACTTATTTCGCTCTGTATAATAGGCTTCAGTTTCATCCACCTCATTGGAATGGATTCAAATGTGATCTTTTAAAGGAAGAACAATATTCCATTGTGTCTATGTACCACAGCTTTCTTACCCAATTATCTGCTGATGGACATCTAGGTTGCTTCCTTGCCCTGCTTATTGTAAACAGTGCTCTGATGAACATAGGGCACACATGTCTTTTTCTCTTCTGGGTTAATCAGGATTTGAATGAGGAGAATCCATGATGACTATTAGCCTGTTAGTGGTAAACCCTGCACATGAATTTGGTTGAATGAGTGGAACCAAAGTTGGAGATGGTTGTTTCAAACTGGCTGAGAGTGCTCAGATGGACATGTGTGGTGCTATCCTGCTGGGGGACATCTCTGGTTGCTCTGTTTTCACTAGCAACGGTAGATTTTATTTCCTTCTTTCCATTTCCCTTGCTTCCCTTTCTCCCTCATTCCTCCCTACCTGAATTTCTTTCACAGACATTCAATATGCTGTGCTGTGCTGTGCTTTGTTGTTCAGCAATGTCCAACTCTTTGTGACCACATGGATTCTAGCCCTCCAGGCTCCTCTGTCCATGGGGACTCTCCAGCAAGCATACTGGAGCAGGCTGCCATTCCCCCCTCCAGGAGATCTACACAACCCAGGGATTGAATCCTGGTCTCCCATGTTGCAGGTGGGTTTTTTTTTTTTTTTTCCTATCTGAGCCATCAGGAAACCCTTAAAATGGGCTTCTTCTGACAGTATGTTTTTCATATCTGTAAGATCAAATGGTGTCTATTATAGGGTTTCCATGCCTCTCCTTATTTTTAGGACACACAGAACACATTTATTCTAAGTATCCTAATGTGTCTGTCTCAATCACTAAGATCTATGCGACTTCTGCCTGAGTTTCAGTTCTCAAGGGAATTGTAGTAGCATTTGTCTTACCTTCATTTGATTTAATATATTCTTAACGTGGTTCGTTGCTAGTTCCATACTCTTCCTTTGAATTGGCTTCTTATGTCTTTAAAAATGTCTTCATAAATTTAAAGGCCAGGGATACATCTTTCTTATAAAGTGTTGGCTCGTGCCTCTTGCGCATTTTTCTATCAGGTTTTAGGATCTTCTGAAAATTCTACGAGGCATATTTTGGGTTTGTTTACGGCATGCATTTCTACCTCTTAAAATGTTCAGCAGTGTGATGGACCCTGCGTGAGTAAGCAACAAATGGACAGCAGGATGTGAACACTTCACAGGAAACCCAGGAAGAGCCACTAAGCCAGCAAACTCTCCCCAGGGGTGCACCTCATGCTGGTTGACCCTACGAATCAATTGCAAAAAAGGGGAATGAGGTGGAGCACACAATCCATTCCCCTTTCCTCCAGAGCCAACCAGTCAATGAGAGACCATGGGAACTAGATGCACAGGACAGGATGACTCAGTGTTTCATCCAAGAAGCTGGAAGCTTGTGGCAGCTCCTCATGGAAATGAATTCCACCTTGTTTTTGGCTGTGAGCTAAGCTCCAAGGGAGCTTCCAGAAAGAAAACAAGATGAGAAAAGAGATTTGTGAGGGCACGTGTTGAGAAGACCTTTGCACACAAGGCTCACACAGCTCTGGGAAAGCTCCACCCCTTATTGGGAACACTAATCAGCCACATGTGGGCATTCCCTGCATGGGAACCCCCAGCGCAACCTGAAATATGCATTTCTCTGCCCCTTCTCCATCACCCTGTTCAAACCCAAGCCTGGTAGTACTGCTAGTGAGGTGACCCTGAGTCCTAGACTTCAAACTAGACTGCTCCGTGTGGAGAAAGGGCAAGTATATTCACTGCATTCTCACAGCATGAAGACAAGGGTTTCTGACTGAAGACAGAAAACGGAGGTGAGCTCCAGGATCACTGAGATAAGGAGGAGGGATGGAAAGGTTTCTGTCGGCTGGCCCAGAATTCAATGGGCTTCA
This sequence comes from Cervus canadensis, assembly GCF_019320065.1. Lineage (NCBI taxonomy): Eukaryota > Metazoa > Chordata > Mammalia > Artiodactyla > Cervidae > Cervus > Cervus canadensis. The sequence goes on from NC_057419.1 coordinate 4,708,057, forward strand.
AGGTGCATTAAGACCACATGGCAGGCCGAACGAGCAATGATTCTCGCTTCCACAGACACTCAAACACAACCTAGTTGTCATGGAGAGAGTTTAGGCAAGATATGAAAAGCTAGATAATGGTGAAAGCTGAGAGAGAACAGACTGAATGTCCGATTAATGTGGCTGTGGGGCAAGGTTTGGAGGAGATGCACTCTGCCTGCTGTGTGACCCATCAGAGTTGATATAGAGGTGAGAGTGGCAGGTGAGTTTGGAGGCCTCTTGAGGACATTACTAAAGCTTCATTTCTCGGAGCAAATCATCTGATTTGCTCCCCATTCTCCGCTAGACATATCAGGATGGGGCTTTCTGATGTCAAAGTTCACCCAGGGCCACCATTGGCTGGGGAAGAGATTTGCTGAGCTCATAAAGTATGAGGGTGAAGCGCCATTGGTTCGGTTATATATAGGGGTGCTCAGGGGCTCTGAGCAGACTAGTGTGAGTCCTCCAAATGACTGAGGTGACTGTGAAGCCAAAGACTCCAGAGTAGTTATGGAACACCCACCTCCTGTTACCCAGGAGAAGATGAAGACCTCCTATCAATTGAGGTCAAGGTAATATGTCAAGGTGAAATGAACCCAGCCACACTACTCTTGCCCATGTAACCCACCCCAGAAATCACCCTCCCCTGTCCTTGCGTGGCACATAACCCTTCTCTGCCCACACCCCTTCTCCTGAAGCCATCGTTCCCACCTGTCTTCACACTATTCCCTGAACCAGTGGCATTCTTGCTCCCCGTCTTGTTTTCTCCAGGAGGCCAGGCTAACCGTGAGGATGAATAATCCCATTCCGGTAAAGCTGCCCAAGAAAACTTCTCTGAAAACTCCGACCACAGAAAAACTGAAGAAAATCTGATGCTCATAGCTCTGTAGCCAGAGTTCCAAGGCGAATGAACAGCTGAATCATAAGAAACCAAAGGAGGTCCCAGAGACGATGGAGACCCCTGCCACTCCAGGTAATCAGAAGGACCAGAGGAGGTCCCAGAGACCATGGAGACCCCTGCCATTCCAGCTAATCAGAGTGAACCAGAGGAGGTCCCAGAGACAATGGAGAACCTTGCCATTCCAGGTGGACCAGTGGACAGCCAGTAACTTTGAGGCATGTCTAGACAACTCAGAAATGCTTGCGGGTCTGGCCTCTGAGTACTGACCAAAAGCACAGATAGTGAATATTATAGCAACTGCATACCCTAATAACGAAATTAAAATAAAATCAATCTGATGTAAAATTATACATGTCTCTGAGTTTTCTGACTGTGGGGAGCAGAGAGGGCCGGGAAGGGATAAGTGTGTGAGGAGGCAGGGAGATGGCTTCTGGGGAGTTGGAGATGGGACAAAAGGTCCAGGTTGCCAGAAAGTAGGGGAAAGAACTGGTTCCAGACTAAGCTTCAAGACACACTTCCGATGGGAGAAGAGGAAGAGGACTTGGAGTTTCTGTCTCTGAGTGCATAGGTGGACACTTAGCTGGGGAGCTGTGTCATGTTTGGAGGGGCAGTGCCATTTGTTCAAAAGGCATACAGAGGACATGCCCTTCAAAGAATGGAATATTGACATTTGCAGCAACATGGAAGGTAGAATATGGAGTAAAATACCTCAGAGATTGACAAATACTGTATGATATCCCTTACAGAATGTAAACATACCGCAAAGTAGAAAATATGATAATAATGGAGGTGCACATATATAGAAAAGCATCTACTGGTTACCAGCGGAGAGGGGAAGAGGGTGGGTCAATACAGAGGTCGGGGAGTGGGAGGCACGCAGTGATAGGTGGAAGATGAGCTCAGGAATGCGTTGTACAGCATGGGGAATAGAGCCAGGACTTTGTCATAACTATAAATGGAAAGCAAGCTTTAACAGTTGTATAATAAGAAAGAAAAGGAAAGAAAGAAGGGGGAGGAAGGAGGGAAGAAAGGAAGGAATATAAGGGCATTTTTGGAGGTAAAAAAGTCAATACTGATTAGGCACTTTTTATCAAAGTTTTCTATTTTATTTTATTTTTTTTGTTTCAATTGGTGGGTATTTACTTTACAGTATTGTGGTGTTTTTTGCCATACGTTGACATGAATCAGCTATGGGAGTACATGTATTCCCCATTCTGATTCCCCCTCACATCTTCCTCCCAATCCAATCCCTCTGGGTCAGCCCAGTGAACCAGTCCCACGCACCCTGTCTTGTGCATCGAACATGGACTGGCTATCCCTTTCACATATGATAATATACATATTTCAATGCTATTCTCTCAGATCATCCCACCCTCGCTGTCTCCCAAGGAGTCCAAATGACTGTTCTGTAAATCTGTGTCTCTTTTGCTGACTCCAATATAGGGTTATCACCTCCATCTTCCTAAGTTCAATATATATGCTTTAGTATAGTGTATTGGTCTTTTTCTTTCTGACTTACTTCACTCTGTATAATAAGTTCCAGTTTCATCCACCTCATTAGAATGGATTCCCATGTGTTCTTTTTAATGGCTGAGCAATATCCCATTGTGTCTATGTACTACCGCTTTCCTACCCAATTGTTTGCTGATGGACATCTAGGTTGCTTCCATGCCCTGGTTATTGCAAACAGTGCTAGGATAAACATTCGGGCACACGTGTCTTTTTCACTTCTTGGTGAATCAGGATTTGATCAGTAGAAAACATGATAACTATTAGCCTGTTAATGATAAACCCTGCGCATGAGTTTGGTTGAAGGAGTGGGATCAAATTTGGAGATGGTTGTTTCAAACCAGCTGAGAGTGCTCAGATGGACATATGTGATGCTGTTCTGCTGGGGGACATGTCTGGTTGCTCTGTTCTCACCAGCAATGGAGGATTTTCTTTCCTTCCTTTCATTTCCCTTGTTTCCCTTTCTCCCTCATTCCTCCCCACCTGAATTTCTTTCACAGACATTCAATATGCTGCGCTGTGATGTGTTTCCTTGTTCAGCCATGTCCACCTCTTCGTGACCCCATGGACTGTAGGCCAACCTGCTCCTCTGTCCATGGGGATTCTCCAGGCAAGCATACCTGAGCAAGCTGCCATTCCCCCCTCCAGGGGATCTTCCCAACCAGGGAATTAATCCTGTTCTCCTATGTGGCAGGTGGTTATTGTTTTTTTTTGTTTGTTTGTTTTTTTTTTTTTTTTTTTTTTTTACTATCTGAGCCATCAGTAAACCCTTAAAATGGGCTTCATCTGACACTATGTTTTTCATATCTGTAAGATCAAATGGGGTCTATTTTAGGGTTTCCATGACTTTCCTTATTTTGAGAACACACAAAACACGTTTATTGCAACTATCCTAATGTCTCTGTCTGCAATTACCAAAATTTATGCCATTCTGCCTGAGTTTCATTCTAAAGGAAATTTTAGTATGATTTTTCTTACCTTCGTTAGATTTAATATGTTCGTAATGTTGTTCGGGGCTAGTTCCATACTCTTCTTGTGAATTGGCTTCTCATGTCATTAAACATGTCTTCATAAATTTAAAGGCTAGTGATACATCTTTCTTAAAAAGTGTTGGCTCGTGCCTCTTTCACAATTTTCTGTCAGGTTTTATGATCTTCTAAAAATTCTAAGAGTCACCTTTTGGGTTTGTTTACGGTGCACTTTTTCTACGTCTTAAAATGTTCAGCAGTGTGATAGACCCTTGGTGATAAGCAACAAATAGACACCAGTATGTGAACACTTCACAGGACACCAAGGAAGACCCACTAAGCCAACAAACTGTCACCAGGGGAGACCTCAGGATGGATGACCCTACGAGTCATTTGGAAAAATGAGGACTGAGGTGGAGCACACAATCTATTCCCATTTCCTCCAGAGACAACCAGCTCAATGAGAGACCTTGGGAAATAGGTGCACAGGACAGGATGACTCAGTGTTCCATCCAAGAAGCTGGAAGCTTGTGGCAGCTGCTCTTGGAAATGAATTCCACCTTGGTTGTGTCTGTGAGGTCAGCTCCAAGGGAGCTTCCAGCAAGAAAACAAGATGAGAAAAGAGATTTGTGAGGGCACGTGTTGAGAAGACCTTTGCACAGAATGCTCACACAGCTCTGGGCAAACCACAACCCTTGCTGGGAATACTAATCAGCCGCAGGTGGGCATTTCCTGCATGGGATCCCCCAGCACAACCTGAAACATGCATTTCTCTGCCCCTTCCCCATCACCCTGTTCAAATCCATGCCTGGATAGTACTCCTAGTGAGGTGACCCTGAGTCCTAGATTTGAAACGAGACAGCTCCGTGTGGAGCAAGGGCAAGTGTATTCACTGCATTCTCACAGCCTGAAGACAAGGGTTTCCTACTGCAGACCAGAAAGTGGAGGCGAGCCCCGGGAACACTGACATAAGGAGGCGGGATGAAAAGGTTTCTGTCATGTGGCCCTCAATTCAATGGCCTTCAACGTGCATTAAGACCACATTGCAGGATGAACGAGTAATGATTCTCGCTTCCACAGCCACTTAGACACAACCTAGTTTTTATGGAGGGAGTTTAGGCAAAATATGAAAAGCTAGATAATGGTGAAAGCTGAGAGAGAACAGAATGAATGCCAGAGGATTGTGGCTGTAGTGCAAGGATTTGAGGAGATGCACTCTGCCTGCTGTGTGACCCATCAGAATTGACATAGAGGTGAGGGAGGCAGGTGAGTTTGAAGGCGTCTTTAGGGGATTACTAATGCCTCGTTTCTCAAGGCAAATCATCTGATTTGCTCCCCGTCCTCCGCTAGACATGTCAAGATGGGGCTTTGTGATGTCAAAGCTCAGCCAGTGCCAACATTGGATGGGGAAAAGGCTGCTGAGCTCATAAAGTATGAGGGTGAGGCTCCATGGGGACGGGTATATAAAGGGGTGTTTAGGGGCTCTGAGCAGACCACTGTGAGTCCTCCAAATGACTGAGGTGACTGGGAAGCCACAAGACTCCAGAGTAGTTATGGAACACCCACCTCCTGTTACCCAGGAGAAGATGAAGACCTCCTCTCAATTGAGGTCCAGAAAAAAATGTCAAGGTGAACTGAACCCTTCCAAACTCCTCTTGCCCATTGATCCCACCCCAGAATACAACCTCCCCTGTCCTTGCTTGGAACATAACCCATCTCGGCCCACACCCCTTCTCCTGAAGCCATGTTTTCCATTTGTCTTCACACTCTTCCCTAAACCAGTGCTATTCTTGCTCCCTGTCTTGTTTTCTCCATGTGGCCAGGGTAACCGTGAGGGTGAGTAATCCCATTCCGGCAAAACTGCCCAAGAAACCTTCTCTTAAAACTCCCACCACAAAAAAAGCTGAAGAAAATCAGATGCTCAAAGCTCTGTAGCCAGAGTTCCAAGGCAAATGAGCAGTTAATTAGAAGGAACCAGAGGGCGTCCCAGAGACCATGGACACTCCCGCCATTCCAGTTAATCAGAAGGAATGAGAGGAAGTCCCAGAGACTATTGACAACCCTTCCATTCCAGCTAATAAGAATGAATCAGAGGAGGACCCAGAGACCATGGAGACAACCGCCATTCCAGTTAATCAGAAGGAACCAGAGGAAGTCCCAGAGAACATGGACAGCTCTGCCATTCCAGCTATCGAATGAAAAAGAGGAGGTCCCAGAGACCACAGAGACCCCTGCCATTCCAGCTAATCAGAAGGAACCAGAGGATCGCCCACAGACCATGGACAACCCTGCCATTCCAGCTAATCAGAATGAATCAGAGGAGGTCCCAGAGACCATGAAGACCCCTGCCATTCCAGTTAATCAGAACGAACCAGAGGAGGTCCCAGAGACCATGGAGACCACTGCCATTACAGCTAAACAGAATGAACCAGAGGAGGTCCCAGAGACCATGGACGACACTGCCTTTCCAGCTAATCTTAATGAATCAGAGGAGGTCCCATAAACCATGGAGACCCCTGTCATTCCAGATAATCAAACGAACCAGAGGAGGTCCCAGAGACCATGGACAACACTGCCTTTCCAGCTAATCTGAATGAATCAGAGGAGGTCCAAGAGACCATGGAGACCCCTGCCATTCCACTTAATCAGAATGAACCAGAGGAGGTCCCAGAGACCATGGAGACCCCTGCCATTCCAGCTAATCAGAATGAACCAGTGGAGGTCCCATAGACCAGGAGACCCATGCCATTCCAGCTGGACCAGTGGACAGCCAGTTACTTCGGGGCATGGCTAGAGACCTCAGAAATGCTTGGGGGTCTTGCAGCTGAGTACTGGCCAAAAGTACAGATGCTGAATATTATAGCAAGCGCATACACTAATAACAAAAATTAAATAAAATCAACCTGATGTGAAATAATGTTTCCCTCTGTGTTCTCTGACATTGGGGGCAGACAAAGGATAAGTGTGTGAGGAGGGAGGGAGATGGCTTCTGTGGAGTTGGAGATGGGACCAGAAGGTCCAGATTGCCAGAAAGTAGGGGGAAGAACTGGTTCCATACTGAGCTTCAAAGACACACTTCCCATGGGAAAGTGGAAGAGAACTTGGTGTTTCTCTGTGTGAGTGCAGAGATGGACACTTAACTGGGGAGCTGTGCCGTGTGTGGGGCGGCAATGCCATTTGTTCAAAAGGCATACAAAGGAGCTGCCCCATCAAAAGAATGGAATATTGACATTTGCAGCAAAATGGAATGTAGAATATTGAGTAAAATAACTCAGACAGAGATTGACAAATACTGTATGATATCACTTATAGAATCTAAACATACCTCAAAGTAAAGAATATGATAACAAGGGTGCCCACTCTCACCACTACTGTTCCACATGTGTTGAAGTTTTGGCCACAGCAATCAGAGCAGAAAAAGAAGTAAAAGGATCCAGATAGGAAAAGAAAGAAGTGAAACTCTCGCTGTTTGCAGATGACATGATCCTCTACATCGAAAACCCTAAAGACTCTTCCAGAAAATTACTAGAGCTAATCAATGAATATAGTAAAGTTGCAGGATATAAAATCAACACACAGAAATCCCTTGCATTCCTATATACTAACAATGAAAAAACAGAAAGAGAAATTAAGGAAACAATACCATTCACCATTGCAACAAAAAGAATAAAATACTTAGGAGTATATCTACCTAAAGAAACAAAAGACCTATACATAGTATTGAGTTTTTGACCTCCAAAAATGCCCTTCTTTTCCTTCCTTTCTTCCCTCCTTCCTCCCACCTCTTTCTTTCTTTTTCTTTCTGATTACACAACTGTTAAAGCTTGCTTTCCATTTATAGTTATGAGAAAGTCCTGGTTCTATGCCCCATGTTTTACAGTGAATCCCTCAGCTCATCTTCCACCTAACTATCACTGCATGCCTCCCACGCCCCCACCTCTGTATTGCCCCAACCTCTTCCCCTCCCCGCTGGTAACCAGTAGATGCTTCACTATATTTGTGCACCTCCATTATTATCATATTCTCTAATTTGCGGTATGTTTACATTCTATTAGTGATATCATACAGTATTTGTCAATCTCTGTCTGAGGTTTTTTACTCAATATTCTACCTTCCATGTTGCTGCAAATGTCAATATTCCATTCTTTTGATGGGGCAGCTCCTTTGTATGCCTTTTGAACAAATGGCACTTCCCCTCTACACACGACACAGCTCCCCAGGGAAGTGTCCGTCTCTGCACTCACACAGAGAAACTCCAAGTCCCTTCCTCTTCTCCTATGGGAAGTGTGCCTTTAAAGCTCAGACTGGAACCAGTTCTTCCCCCAATTTTCTGGCAACCTGGACCTTCTGGTCCCATCTTCAACTCCACAGAAGCCATCTCCCTCCCTCCTCACACACTTATCCCTTCCCTGCCCTCTCTGCTCTCCACTATCAGAGAACTCAGAGACAAACATAATTTCACATCAGCTTGATTTTATTTTATTTTCGTTATTAGTCTATGCAGTGGCTATAATATTCTGCATCTGTACTTTTGGCTAGTACTCAACGGCCAGACCCACAAGCATTTCTGAGGTGTCTAGCCATGCCACGAAGTCACTGGCTGTCCACTGGTCCTGCTGGAATGGCAGCGGTCTACATGGTCTCTGGGACCTCCTCTGGTTCGTTCAGGTTAGCTGAAATGGCAGAGGTCTCCATTGTCTCTGAGGCCTCCTGTGGATGATTCTGAGTATCTCGAAATGCAGGGGTCTCCATGGTCTCTGGGATCTCCTGTGATTCATTCTGATTAGCTGTAATGGCAGGGGTCTCCATGATCTCTGTGACCTCCTCTGGTTCCATCTGATTACCTGGAATGGCAGAGGTATCCATGGTCTCTGGGACCTCCTCTGATTCATTCTGATTAGCTGGAATGACAGGGGTCTCCAAAGTCTGTTGGACATCTTCTGGTATACTCTGATTAGCTGAAAATGCAGGGGTCTCCATGGTCTCTGGTTCCTCCTCTGGTTCATCCTGATTAGATGGAAATGCAGGGGTCTCCATCGTCTCTGGGACTTCCTCTGATTCATTCTGATTAGCTGGAATAGCAGAAGTCTCCAAGGTCCCTGGGACCTCCTCTGCTTCCTTCTGATTGCCTGGAATGCCAGGGGTCTCCATGGTCTCTGGGACCCCCTCTGGTTCTTTCTGATTCAGCTGTTCATTCCCCTTGGAACTCTGGCTACAGAGCTTTGAGCATCTGATTTTCTTAAGCTTTTTTGTGGTAGGAGTTTTCATAGAAGTTTTCTTGTGCAGCTTTGCCGGAATGGGATTATTCACCCTCATGGTTACCCTGGCCACCTGGAGAAAACAAGACATGGAGTAAGAATGGCACTGGTTTAGGGAACAGTGTGAAGACAGGTGGGAACAATGGCTTCAGGAGATGGAGTGTGGGCAGAGTAGGGTTATGTGCCAGGCAAGGACAGGGGCACATGTCTTCTGGGATGGGGTAGAAGGGCAAGAGGAGTTTGGCTGGGTTCAGTTCACCTTGACATTTTTTTCTGGAACTCAATTGCTAGGCGGTCTTCATCTTCTCCTGGGTAACAGGAGGTGGGTGTTCCATAACTTCTCTGGAGCCTTGTGGCTTCCCAGTCACCTCAGTCATTTGGAGGAATCACAGTGGTCTGAGCCTAGCCTGTGAGCACCCCTATTTATACCCTTCCCCATGGAGCCTCACCCTCCTGCTTTATGAGGTCAGCATGTCTCTTCTCCAGCAAATGGTGGCCATAGGTGAGTTTTGACATCACAAAGCCCTATTCTGACATGTCTAGTGGAGAATGGGGAGCAATTGAGATGATTTGCTGGGAGAAATGGGGCATTAGTAATGCCCTTAAGATGCCTCTAAACTCACCTGACCCCTCAACCTCTATGTGAACACTGATGGGTCACACAGCAGGCAGAGTGCATCTCCTCCAAACCTTGCCCCACAGCCACACCTCTGGGGCATTCATTCTGTACTCTCTCTCAGTTTTTACCATTATCTAGCTTTTCATATCTTGCCAAAACTCCCTCCTTGACAACTAGGTTGTGTTTAAGTGTCTGCGGAAGCGAGAATGATTGCTCATTCATCCTGCAATGTGATCTTACTGCACCTTGAAGCCCATTGACTTCTGGGCCAGCCGAGAAATCTTTCCATCCCGCCACCTTGTCTCAGTGTTCCTGGAGCTAACCTCCGTTTTCTGGTCTCCAGGCGGAAACCCTTGTCTTAAGGCTGTGAGAATGCAGTGAATACACTTGCCCTTGCTCCACACAGAGCTGTCTCCTTTCAAGTCTAGGACTCAGGTTCACCTCACTAGGAGGACTACACAAGCTTGGGTTTGAACAGGGTGATAGGCAAGTAGAGGAGAAAGGCATGATTCAAGGAGTACTGTGGGATTCCATGTAGGAAATGCCTACCTGCGGGTGATTAGTATTCCCAGCAAGGGGTGGAGCTTGCCTAGAGCTGTGAGCCTTGTGTGCGAAGGTCTTCTCAACACGTGTCCTCAGAAATCACTTTTCTCATCTTGTTTTCTTGCTGGAAGCTCCCTTGGAGCTTACCTCACAGCCAAAACCAAGGTGGAATTCATTTCCATGAGCAGCTGCCACAAGCTTCCAGCTTCTTGGACGAAACACTGAGTCATCCTGTCCTGTGCATCTAGTTACCATGGTCTCTCATTGAGCTGGTTGGCTCTGGAGGAAAGAGGAATGGATTATGTGCTCCACCTCAGTCCTCGTTTTTAAATTGGCTCGAAGGGTCAACCAGCCTGAGGTGCACCCCAGGGGACAGCTTGTTGACTTAGGGGGTATTCCTGGATTTCCGGTGAGGTGTTCACATCCTATTGTCCATTTGTTGCTTACTCACCCAGGGTCCATCACACTGCTGAATATTTTAAGAGGTAGAAAAAGCATGCCGTAAACAAACGCAAAAGATGACTCTTAGAATTTTTAGAAGATCTTTAAAGCTGATAGAAAAATGGGCAGGAAGCAGGAGCCAACAATTTATAAGAAAGATGTATCACTGGCCTTTAAATTGATGAAGACATGTTTAAAGACATGAGGAGCCAGTTCACAAGAAGAGCAGGAAACTAACCCTGAACCACAATAAGAACATATTAAATCTAACAAAGGTAAGAAAAATCATACTAAAATTCTCTTGAGAGCTGAAACTCAGGCAGAATTGGCATATATTTTAGTAATTTCAGACAGAGACATTAGGATACTTGAAATAAATTTGTTTTATCCTTTCTAAAAATAAGGAGAAAAATAGAAATCTTAAAATAGACCCCATTTGATATTATAGATATGAAAAACATAGTGTCAGAAGAATCCCATTTTAAGGGTTTCCTGATGGCTCAGAAAATAAAAACAAAACAAAACAAAACAAAACAAAAACAAAAACACCTTTAACATGGTAGACCAGGATTCAATCCCTAGATTGGGAAGATCCCCTGGAGGGGGGAATGGCAGCCAGCTCCAGTATGCTTGCCTGGAGAATTGCCATGGACAGAGGAGCCTGGTGAGCTAGAGTTCATGGGGTTACAAAGAGTTGGACAAGGATGAACAATGAAGCACACCGCAGCCCAGCACATTGAATGCGTGTGAAAGAAATTCAGGTAGGGAGGAAAGAGGGAGAAATGGAAACAAGGGAAATGAAAGGAAGGAAAGAAAATCCTCCATTGATGATGAGAACAGAGCAACCAGAGATATCCCCCAGTAAGAGAGCACCACACATGTCCATCTGACCACTCTCAGCCGATTTGAAACAACCATCTTCAACTTTGGTCCCACTCCTTCAACCAAACTCATATGCAGGGTTTACAACTAACAGGCTAATAGTCATCATGATTTCTCCTTATTCAAATCCTGATTCACCCAGAAGTGAAAAAGACACGTGTGTCCCAATGTTCATCACAGCAATGTTTAAAATAACCAGGGCACGGAAGCAACCTAGATGTCCATCAGCAGACAAATGGGTAAGAAAGCTGTGGTACATAGACACAATGGAATATTGCTCAGCCATTAAAAAGAACACATGTGAATCCATTCTAATGAGGTGGATGAAACTGGAGCCTATTATATAGAGCGAAGTAAGTCAGAAAGAAAAACACCAATACACTATACTAAGGCATATGTATTGAATTTAGGAAAATGGAGATGATAACCCTATATGGAGACAGCAAAAGAGACACAGATTTACAGAACAGTCTTTTGGACTCTGGGAGACGGCGAGGGTGGGATGATCTGAGAGACAAGCTTTGAAACATGTATATTATCATATGTGAAAGGGATAGCCAGTCCATGTTTGATGCATAAGACAGGATGCCCAGGACTGGTTCACTGGGCTGACCCAGAGGGATTGGATTGGGAGGAAGATGTAATCAGGAGGTAATCAGGATGGGGAATACATGTACTCCCATGGCTGATTCATGTCAATGTATAGCTAACACCACCACAATAATGTAAAGTAAACACCCACCAATTAAAATAAATAAAATAAAATAAAATAGAATCATTGTATAAAAAGGGCCTAATCAGTATTGAGTTTTTGACCTCCAAAAACGCCCTTCTTTTCCTTCCGTTCTTCCCTCTTCCTACCCCATTTTTCTTTCCTTTTCTTTCTGATTATACAACTGTTAAAGCTTGCTTTCCATTTATAGTTATGACAAAGTCCTGGCTCTATTCCCCATGTTGTACAATGCATCCCTGAGCTCGTCTTCCACCTAATTATCACTGAGTGCCTCCCACTCCCGGCCTCTGTATTGCCCCGCCCTCTTCCCCTCCTCGCTGGTAACCAGTAGATGCTTCTCTGTATTTGTGTACCTCCATTATTATCATATTCTCTACTTTGCAGTATATTTCCATCTATAAATGATATCATACAGTATTTGTCAATCTCTGTCTGAGATATTTTACTCAATATTCGACCTTCCATGTTGCTGCAAATGTCAATATTCCATTCTTTTGATGGGGCAGCTCCTTTGTATGCCTTTTGAACAAATGGCACTACCCCCAGACACACGACACAGCTACCCAGCTAAGTGTCCATCTCTGCATTCACACAGAGAAACTCCAAGTCCTCTTCCTTTTCTCCTATGGGAAGTGTGTCTTTGAAGCTCAGTCTGGAACCAGTTTTCCCCCTTCATTGTGGCAAACTGGACTTCTGTTCCCATGTCCAACTCCACAGAAACCATCTCCCTCCCTCCTCACACACTTATCACTTCCCTACCCTCTCTACCCCCCACTATCAGAGAACTCAGAGAGAAACATAATTTCACATCAGCTTGATTTTATTTCATTTTCATTATTAGGGTATGCAGTTGTTATAATATTCAGCATCTGTACTTTTGGCTAGTACTCAACGGCCAGACCCCCAAGTATTTCTGAGGTGTTTAGCCATGCCCCGAAGTCACCGGCTTTCCACTGGTCGAGCTGGAATGGCAGGTGTCTCCATGGTCTCTGGGACCTCCTCTGGTTCGTTCTGATTAGCTGGAATGGCAGGGGTCTCCATGGCTTCTGAGACCTCGTCTGTTTCATTTTGATTAGCTGGAAATGCAAGGGTCTCCATGGTCTCTGGGAACTCTTCTGATTCATTCTGAACAGCTGGAATGGGAGGGGTCTCCATGGTGTCTGGGACCTCCTCTGGTTCGTTCTGATTACCTGGAATGGCAGGGGTCTCCATGGCCTCTGGGACCTCCTCTGTTTCATTTTGATTAGCTGGAAATGCAGGGGTCTCCATGGTCTCTGGGAACTCTTCTGATTCATTCTGAACAGCTGGAATGGGAGAGGTCTCCATGGTGTCTGGGACCTCTTCTGGTTCGTTCTGATTACCTGGAATGGCAGGGGTCTCCATGGCCTCTGGGACCTCCTCTGTTTCATTTTGATTAACTGGAAATGCAGGGGTCTCCATGGTCTCTGGGAACTCTTCTGATTCATTCTGAACAGCTGGAATGTCAGGGGTCTCCATGATGTCTGGGAACTCCTCTGCTTCGTTCTGATTACCTGGAATGGCAGGGGTCTCCATGGTCTCTCGACCCCCCTCTAGTTCCTTCTGAATCAGCAGTTCCATCGCCTTGGAACTCTGGCTACAGAGCTTTGAGCATCTGATTTTCTTAAGCTTTTTTGTGGTAGGAGATTTCAGAGAAGTTTTCTTGTGCAGCTTTGCCGGAATGGGATTATTCACCCTCACGGTTACCCTGGCCACCTGGAGAAAACCAGGCAGGGAGCAAAATGGCACTGGTTTAGGGAAGAGAGTGAAGACAGGTGGGAACGATGGCTTCAGGAGAAGGGGTGTGGGCAGAGAAGGGTTATGTGCCAGGCAGGGAGGGGGGACTGTGTCCTTTGGGGTGGGTTCGATGGGCAAGAAGAATTTGGCTGGGTTCAGCTCACCTTGACATTTTTTTCTGGACCTCAATTGATAGGAAGTCTTCATCTTCTCCTGGGTAACAGGAGGTGGGTGTTCCATAACTACTCTGGAGCCTTGTGGTTCACAGTCACCTCAGTCATTTGGAGGACTCACAGTATTCTGCTCAGAGCCTCTGAGCACCCCTATGTATACCCGTCTCCATGGAGACTCACCCTCATGCTCTATAAGGTCAGCAAGTCTCTTCCCCAGCCAACGGTGGTCCAGGTAGAGCTTTGACATCACAAAGCCCCATCCTGACATGTCTAGCAGAGGATGGGGAACAATTCAGGTGATTTGCTGGGAGAAATGAGGCATTAGTAATGTCCTCAAGAGTCCTCCAAACTCACCTACCACACTCACCTCTTTGTCAATTCTGAAGGGTCACACAGCAGGCACAGAGCATCTCCTCAAAACATTGCCCCACAGCCACAGTCCTCGGGCATTCATTCTGTTCTCTCTCAGCTTTTACCATGATCTAGCTTTTCACATCTTGACCTAAACTCCCTCCATGACAACTAAGTTGTGTTTAAGTGTCTGTGGAAGTGAGAATCGTTGCTCGTTCATCCTGCGATGTGGTCTTAATGCACCTTGAAGCCCACTGATTTCCGGGGCTGCCGACAGAAACCTTTCCTTCCCGCCTCCTTGTCTCAGTGTTCCCGGGGCTCGCTTCCATTTTCTAGTCTCAAGTCAGAAACCCTTGTCTTTAGGCTGTGAGAATGCAGTGAATACACTTGCCTTCACGCCACACGGAGTGTCTCGTTTCAAGACTGGGACTCAGGGTCACCTCAATAGGAGTAGTACCCAGGCTTGGGTTTGAACAGAGTGATGGGGAAGGGGCAGAGAAATGCATGTATCAAAGGTGCTGAAAGATCCCCTGCAGGAAATGCCCACCTGCGGCTGATTAGTATTCCCAGCAAGGGGTGGAGCTTGCCCAGAGCTGTGTGAGCCTTGAGTGCAAAGGTTTTCTCAACACGTGCCCTCACAAATCTCTTTTCTCATCTTGTTTTCTTGCTGGAAGCTCCCTTGGAGCTTACCTCACAGCCAAAACCAAGGTGGACTTCATTTCCATGAGCAGCTGCCACAAGCTTCCAGCTTCTTGGACGAAACACTGAGTCATCCTGTCCTGTGCAACTAGTTACCATGGTCTCTCATTGAGCTGGTTGGCTCTGGAGGAAAGAGGAATGGATTATGTGCTCCACCTCAGTCCTCGTTTTTCAATTGGCTCGAAGGGTCAACCAACCTGAGGTGTACCCCAGGGGACAGCTTGTTGGCTTAGGGGTTCTTCCTGGGTTTCCGGTGAGGTGTTCACATCCTGTTGTCCATTTGTTGCTTACTCACCCAGGGTCCATCACACTGCTGAATATTTTAAGAGGTATAAAAAGCATGCCGTAAACAAATGCAAAAGATGACTCTTAGAATTTTTAGAAGATCTTTAAAGCTGATAGAAAAATGGGCAAGAGGCAGGAGCCAACAATTTATAAGAAAGATGTATCACTGGCCTTTAAATTGATGAAGACATGTTTAAAGACATGAGGAGCCAGTTCACAAGAAGAGTAGGAAACTAGCCCCGAACCACAATAAGAACATATTAAATCTAACGAAGGTAAGAAAAATCATACTAAAATTCTCTTGAGAGCTGAAACTCAGGCAGAAGTGGCATATATTTTAGTAATTTCAGACAAAGACATTAGGATACTTGGAATAAATGTGTTTTGTCCTTTCTAAAAATAAGGAGAGAAATAGAAATCTTAAAATAGACCGCATTTCTGAGGTGTCTAGCCATGCCCCGAAGTCACTGGCTGTCCACTGGTCCATCTGAAATGGCAGGATTCTCCATGGTCTCTGGGACCTCCTCTGGTTCATTCTGATTAGCTGAAAATGCAGAGGTCTCAATGTTCTGTGGGACCTGCTATGATTCATTCTGATTACCTGGAATGTCAGGGGTCTCCATGGTCTCTGGGACCTCCTCTGGTTTCTTATGATTCAGCTGTTCATTCGCCTTGGAACTCTGGCGACAGTGCTTTGAGCATCTGATTTTCTTAAGCTTTTTTGTGGTGGGAGTTTTCAGAGTAGTTTTCTTGGGTAACTTTGCCAGAATGTGATTACTCACCCTCAGGGTTACCCTGGCCACCTGGAGAAAACAAGACAGGGAGAAAGAATGGCACTGGTTTAGGGAATAGTTTGAAGACAGCTGGGAATGATAGCTTCAGGAGAAAGGGTGTGGGCAGAGAAGGGTTATGTACCAGGCAAGGGCAGGGGAGGGTGTCTTCTAGGGTGGGGTCGATGTTCAAGAGGAGTTTGGCTGGGTTCAGTTCACCTGGAAAATTTTTCTGGACCTCAATTGATAGGAGGTCTTCATCTTCTCCTGGGTAACAGGAGGTGGGTGTTCCGTAACTACTCTGGAGCCTTGTGGATTCCCAGTCACCTCAGTCACTTGGAGGACTCACAGTGGTCTGCTCAGAGCCCCTGAGCACCCCTATATATACCCGTCCCGTTGGAGCCTCACCCTCTTGATTTATGAAGTCAGCAAATCTCTTCCACAGCCAATGGTGGCCCTGAGTGAGCTTTGACATCACAAAGCCCCATCCTGACATGTTTATCGGAGGTTGGGGAGCAATTCAGATGATTTGCTGGGAGAAATGATGCTTTAGTAATGCCCTCAAGAGACCACCAAACTCACCTACCACCCTCACCTCTATGTCAACTCTGATGGGTCACACAGAAGGCAGAGTGTATATCCTCTGATCATTGCCCCACAGGCATACTCCTCGGGCATTCATTCTGTTCTCTCTCAGCTTTCACCATTATCTAGCTTTTCATGTCTTGCCTACATGCCTTCCAATACAACTAGGTTGTGTTTAAGTGTTTGTGGAAGTGAGAATCATTGATCGTTAATCCTGCAATGTGGTCTTAATGCACCTTGAAGCCCATTGAACACTGGGTTATTCGACAGAATCCTTTACCTCCCGCCTACTTTTGTCAGTGTTCCCGCAGCTCCCCTCCATTTTCTGGTCTGCAGTCGGAAACACTTCTCTTCAGGATGTGAGAATGCAGTGAATACACTTGCCCTTGCTCCACAAGACGGTGTATCGTTTCAAGTCTAGGACTCAGGGTCACCTCACTAGGAGTACTACCCAGGCTTGCCTTTGAACAGGGTGATGGGGAAGGGGCAGAGAAATGCATGTTTCAGGTTGTGCTGGAGGATCCCATGCAGGAAATGGCCACCTGAGGCTGATTAGTATTTTCGGCAAGGGGTGGAGCTTGCCCAGAATTGTGTGTGCATTGTGTGCAAAGGTCTTCTCAAAACGTGCCCTCACAAATCTCTTTTCTCATCTTGTTTTCTTGCTGGAAACTCCCTTGGAGACTACCTGACAGCCAAAACCAAGGTGGAATTCATTTCCGTGAGCAGCTGCCATAATCTTCTAGATTGTTGGATGAAACACTGAGTCATCCTGTCCTGTGCATCTATTTCCCATGGTCTCTTATTGAGCTGGTTGGCTCTGGAGGAAAGGGGAATGGATTGGGTGCTCCACCTCAGTTCTCGTTTTTCCAATTGACTCATAGGGTCAACCAGCCTGATGTGCACCCCGGGCGACAGTTTGTTGGCTTACTGGGTTTTCCTGGGTTTCCTGTGAAGTGTTTACATCCTGTTGTCCATTTGTTGCTTACTCACCCAGGGTCCATCACACTGCTGAACATTTTCAGAGGTAGGAAAAGCATGCCTGAAACTAATCCAAAAGATGACTCTTAGAATTGTTAGAAGATCTTAAAATCTGATAGAAAAATGGGCAACAGGCACGAGCCAACACTTTAACAGAAATATGGATCACTGGCCCTTAAATTTATGAAGACAGGTTTAAAGACATGAGGAGCCAATTCACAAGAAGAATATGGAACCAGCTCCGAACCATGTTAAGAACATATTAAATCTAACGAAGGTAAGGAAAATCATACTAAAATTCCCTTGAGAACTGAAACTCAGCAGAAGTGGCATAGACTTTAGTAATTGCAGACAGAGACATTAGTATACTTGGAATATATGTGTTTTGTGTGTTCTCAAAATAAGGAGAGTGATGGAAATCATAAAATAGACCCCAAATGATCTTACAGATATGAAAATCATAGTACAGATGAAGCCCATTTTAAGCGTTTCCTAATGGCTCACGTAGTAAAAAACGGAAAAAAAAAAAAAAAAAAAAAAGCACCTGCAACATGGGAGACCAGGATTCAATCCCTTGGTTGGAGAGATCCCCTGGTGGGGGAATGGCAGCCTGCTCCAGTGTGCGTGCCTGGAGAATCCCCATGGCAGGGGAGCCTGACGGGCTAGAGTCCATGGGGTCACAAAGAGTTGGACATGGCTGAACAATGAAGCACAGCACCGCACAGCACATTACATGTTTGTGAACAAAATTCAGGTAGGGAGGAAAGAGGGAGAAAGGGAAACAAGGGAAATGAAAGGAAGGAAAGAAAATCCTCTGTACCTGGTGAGAACAGAGCAACCAGAGATGTCCCCGAGCAGGACAGCACCACACATGTCCATCTGAGCACAATCAGCCGATTTGAAACAACCATCTCTAAATTTGGTCCCAGTCCTTCCACCAAACTCATGTACAGGGTTTACCACTAACAGGCTTATAGTCATCATGGTTTCTCCTCATTCAAATCCTGATTCACCCAGAAGTGAAAATGACACGTGTGTCCCAATGTTCATCACAGAACTGTTTGCAATAACCAGGGCATGGAAGCAACATAGATGTCCATCAGCAGACAAATGGGTAAGAAAGCTGTGGTACATAGACACAGTGGATTATTGCTCAGCAATTAAAAAGAACACATGTGAATCCATTCTGATGAGGTAGATGAAACTGGAGCCTATTATGCAGAGCGAAGTAATTAAGAAAGAAAAACATCATTACACTATACTAAGTCATATGTATTGAATTTAGGAAGATGGAGATGCTAACCCTCTATGGGAGATAGCAAAAGAGACACAGATTTACAGAACAGTCTTTTGGACTCTATGGGAAACGGCGAGGGTGGGATGATCTGAGAGAATAGCATTGAAACATGTATGATATCATATGTGAAAGGGATATCCAGTCAATATTTGATGCATAAGACTGAGTGCCCAGGACAGGTTCGCTGGGCTGACCCAGAACGATTGGACTGGGACGAAGATGTGAGGCGGAATCAGGATGGGGAATACATCTACTCCCAGGGCTGACTCATGTCAAAGTATGGCAAAAACCACCACAATATTGTTAAGTAAATACCCACCAATTGAAATGAATAAAATAAAATAAAATAGAATCCTTTGATAAAAATTGCCTAAGCAGTATTGACTTTTTGACCTCCAAAAACGCCCTTATTTTCCTTCCTTTCCTCTCTCCTTCCTCCCCGCTCTTTCTTTCCTTTTCTTTCTGATTATACAACTGTTAAAGCTTGCTTTCCATTTATAGTTTTGACAAAGTCCTGGCTCTATTCCCCATTTTGTACAATGCATCCCTGAGCTCATCTTCCACCTAACTATCACTGTTGTCTCCCACTCCCCCACTTCTGTATTGCTCTGCCCTCTTCCCCTCCCCACTGATAGCCAGTAGATGCTTCTCTATATTTGTGTACCTCCATTATTATCATATACTCTATCTTGCGGTATATTTACATTCTATAAGTGATATCATAGAGTATTTGTCAATCTCTATTTGAGTTATTTTACTCAATATTCTACCTTCCATGTTGCTGCAAATGTCAATATTCCATTCTTTTGATGGGGCAGCTCCTTTGTATGACTTTTTAACAAATGGTATTGACCCCCCACACACGACACAGCTCCCCAGCTAACTGTCCATCTCTGCACTCACACAGAGAAACTCCAAGTCCTTTTCCTCTTCTCCCATGGGAAGAGTGTCTTTGAAGCTCAGTCTGAAATCAGTTCTTCCCCCTACTTTCTGGCAACCTGGACCTTCTGGTCCCAACTCCAACTTCACAGAAGCCAACTTCCTCCCCCTCACACACTTATCACTTCCCTGCCCTCTCTGCCCCTGACTATCAGAAAACTCAGAGACAAACATAATTTCACAAGAGCTTGATTTTATTTTATTTTTGTTATTAGTTTATGCACTTGCTATAATATTCAGCATCTGTGCTTTTGGCCAAGACTCAGCGGCCCTACCCCCAAGCATTTCTGAGATGTCTAGCCATGCCCCCAAATCACTGGCTGACCACTGGTCCAGCTGGAATGGCAGGGGTCTCCATGTTCTCTGGGACCTACTCTGGTTCGTTCTGATTAGCTGGAATGGCAGGGGTCTCCATGGTCTCTGGGACCATCTCTGGTTCCTTCTAATTCAGCTGTTCATTCGCCTTGGAACTCTGGTTACAGAGATTTGAGTATCTGATTTTCTTAAGATTTTTGGTGGTAGGAGTTTTCAGAGAAGTTTTCTTGGGCAGCTTTGCCGGAAATGTATTATTCACCATCACGGTTACCCTGGCCACCTGGAGAAAACCAGAGAGGGAGCAAGAATGGCACTGCTTTAGGGAAGAGTGTTAAGACAGGTAGGAGGGATGGCTTTAGGAGAAGGTCTGTGGGCAGCAAAGGGTTATGTGACAGGCAAGGATAGGGGAGGGTGTCTTATGGGGTGGGGTCGATGGGTAAGAGGAGTTTGGCTAGGCACAGTTCAAATTGACATTTTTTTTCTGGACCTCCATTCATAGGAGGTCTTCATCTTCTCCTGGGTAAGAGGACGTGGGTGTTCCATAACTACTCTGGAGCCTTTTGGCTTCCTATTCACCTCACTCATTTGGAGGACTCACAGTGGTCTGTCAGAGCCCCTGAGCACACCTATATATACACATTCCTATGGAGCCTGACCCTCATGCTTTATGATGTCAGCAAGTCTCTTCCCAGATAATGGTGGCCCTGGGTAAGCTTTGATATCACAAAGCCCCATCCTGACATGTTTATCGGAGGATGGGGAGCAATTCTGATGATTTGCTGGGAGAATTGAGGCATTAGTAATACCGTCAAGAGGCCTCCAAACTCACATGCCACCCTCACCTGTATGTCAACTCTGATGGGACACACAGCAGGCAGAGTGCATCTCCTTATAAACCTGCTCCACAGCCACACTCCTCGGGCATTCATTCTGTTCTATCTCAGCTTTCACCATTATCTAGCTTTTCATATCTTGCCTAAACTCCCTCCATGACCACTAGGTTGTGTTTAAGTGTCTGTGGAAATGATAATCATTGCTCGTTCTTCTTGCAATGTGGTCTTAATGCACCTTGAAGCCCATTTAATTCTGGGCCAGCTGACAGAAACGTTTCATCCAGCCTCCTTGTTTCAGTGTTGCTGGAGCTCGACTCCATTTTCTGGTCTCCAGTCGGAAACCCTTGTCTTCAGGCTGTGAGAATGCAGTGAATACACTTGCCCTTGCTCCACGCAGAGCTGTCTCGTTTCAAGTCCAGGACTCAGGGTCACCTCACTAGGAGAACTACCCAGGCTTCAGTTTGTACAAGATGATGGGGAAGAGACAGAGAAATGCGTGTTTCAGGTTGTGTTGGGGGATTCCACGGAGGAAATGCCAACCTGCGGCTGATTAGTATTCCCAGCAAGGGGTGGAGCTTGACCAGAGCTGTGTGAGCCTTGTGTGCAAAGGTCTTCTCAACACGTGTCCTCACAAATCTCTTTTCTCATCTTTTCTTCTTGCTGTAAGCTCACTTGGAGCTTACCTCACAGCAAAAACAAAGGTAGAATTCATTTCCATTTGCAGCTGACACAAGCTTCCAGGTTCTTGGATGAAACACTCAGTCATCCTGTCCTGTGCATCTAGCTCCCATGGTCCCTCATATAGCTGGTTGGCTCTGGAGGAAAGGGGAATGGATTGTGTGCCCCACCTCAGTCCTCATTTGTCCAATTGACTCATAGGGCCAACAAGCCTGAGGTGCACCACTGGGGAAATTTGTTGGTTTAGTGGGTCTTCTGGGTTTCCTATGAAGTGCTCATATCCTGTTGTCCATTTTTGCTTACTCACCCAGGGTCGATCACACTGCTGAACATTTTAAGAGGTAGAAAAATCACGCCATAAACAAACCCAAAAGATGACTCTTAGAATTGTTAGAAGATCTTAAAACCTGATAGGTAAATGAGCAAGAGGCACGAGCCTACACACAGCAGGTAGAGTGCATCTCCTCCAATCCTTGGCCCACAGCTACACTCCTCGGGCATTCACTCTGTTCTCTCTCAGCTTTCAACATTATCTAGCTTTTCATATCCTGCCTAAACTCCCTCCATGACAACTAGGTTGTGTTTAAGTGTCTTTGGAAGCGAGATAATTCCACTTTCCTCATTCAATGTGGTCTTAATGCACCTTGAAGCCCATTGAATTCTGGGCCATCCGACAGAAACCTTTCCATCCCGCCTCCTTGTCTCTTGTTCCCGGAGCTCGCCTCCGTTTTCTGATATCCATTCTGAAACCCTTGTCTTCCAGCTGTGAGAATGCAGTGAATACACTTACCGTTGCTCCACACGTAGGTGTCTCGTTTAAAATCTAGGAATCAGGATCACCTCACAAGGAGTAGTACCCAGGCTTGGGTTTGAACAGGGTGATGGGGATGGGTCAGATAAATGCATGTTCAGTTTGTGCTGGTGGATCCCATGCAGGAAATCGCCACATGTGTCTGATTAGTATTCCCCGCAAGACGTGAAGCTTGCCTAGCACTGTGTGAGCCTTGTGTGCAAAGGTCTTCTCAAACGTGCCCTCACAAATATCTCTTTTCATCTTGTTTTCTTGCTGGAAGCTTCGTTGGAGCTTAACTCACAGCCAAAACCAAGGTGGAATTCATTTCCATGAGCAGCTGCCACAAGCTTCCAGCTTCTTGGGCAATACACTGAGTCATCCTGTCCTGTGCATCTTGTTCCCATGGTGTGTCATTGAGCTGGGTGGCTCTGGAGGAAAGGGGAATGGATTGTGTGCTCCACCTCAGTCCTCATTTTTCCAATTGACTCGTAGAGTCAAGCAGCCTGAGGTGCACCCCTGGGGACAGTTTGTTGGCTTCGTGGGTCTTCTTTGGTTCCCTGTGAAGGGTTCACTTCCTGGTGTCCACTTGTTGCTTACTCACCCAGGGGCCATCACACTGCTGAACATTTTAAGAGGTAGAAAAAAGCACGCCGGAAACATACCCAAAAAATAACTCTTAGAATTTTCAGAAGATCTTCAAACGTGATAGGAAAATGGGAGAGGGGCACGAGCCAACACTTTATAAGAAAGATGTATCACTGGCCTTAAAATTTATGCAGACATGTTTAAAGACAAGAGCAGCCAATTCACAAGAAGAATATGGAGCTAGCCCCGAAACACATTAAAATATATTAAATCTGACGAAGGTAAGAAAAATCCTACGAAAATTCCCTTGAGAGCTGAAACGCAGTCAGAAGTGGCATAGATTTTAGATATTGTAGACAGAGACATTAAGAGACTTGCAATAACTGTGTTTTGTGTGTTCTAAAATAAGGAGAGACATGGAAATCCTAAAATAGACCCCATTGATCTTACAGATATGAAAAATAATAGTGTCAGATGAAGCATATTTTAAGGGTTTCCTGATAGCTCATACAGGAAAAAGAAAAAAAACAAACAAACAAAAACCTGCACCATGGGGGACAGGATTCAATCCCTGGGTTGGGAAGCTATCCTGGAGGGGGGAATGGCAGCCTGCTCCCGTGTGCTTGCTGCAGAATCCCCATGGACAGAGGAGCCTGGCAGGATAGAGTCCATGGGGTCACAAAGAGTTGGACACAGCTGAGCAACAAAGCACAGCACAGCACATTGAATGTTTGTGATAGAAAGTAGGTAGGGAGAAAAGAGGGAGAAAGGGAAACAAGGGAAATGAAAGGAAGGAAAGAAAATCCTCCGTTGCTGGTGAGAACAGAGCAACCAGAGATGTCCCCCAGCAGGACAGCACCCCACATGGCCATCATAGCACTCTCAGCTGGTTTGAAACATCCGTCTCCAACTTTGGTCCCACTCCTTCAACGAAACTCATGTGCAGGGTTTACGACTAACAAGCTAATATTCATCATGAATTCTCCTCATTCAAATCCTGATTCACCCAGAAGTGAAAAAGACACGTGTGCCCCAATGTTCTCACAGCACTGTTTACAATAGCTAGGGCATGGAGGCAACCTAGATGTCCATCAGCAGATAAATGGGTAAGAAAGCTGTGGTATATAGACACAATGGAATATTGCTCAGCCATTAAAAAGAACACACGTGATTCCATTCTAATGAGGTGGATGAAACTGGAGCCTATTATACAGAGCGACGTAAGTCAGAGAGAAAAACACCAATACACTATACTAAGGCATATATATTGAATTTAGGAAGATGGAGATGATAACCCCCTACGGGAGACAGCAAAAAGACACAGATTTACAGAAGAGTCTTTTGGACTCAGTGGTAAATGGGGAGGGTGGGATGATCTGAAAGAATAGCATTGAAACATGTATATTATCATATGTGAAAGGAATGCCAGTCCATGTTCGGTGCATAAGACAGGGTGCTCAAGGTTGGTGCACTGGGCAGACCCAGAGGGACGGGATGGGGAGCGAGGTGTGGGGGGTATCAGGATGGGGAACACATGTATACCCATGGCTGATTCATGTCAATGTATGGAAAATACAGCACAGTATTGTAACGTAATTACAAACCATTGAAAATAAATAAAATTAAATACATTCCTTTGCCAAAAAGGGCCTAATCAGTGTTTGATTTTTGACCTCCAAAAAAACCATTCTTTCCTTCTTTCTTCCCTCCTTCCTCACCCCACTTTCTTTCCATTTCTTTCTCTTTAGACAGCTGTTAAAGATTGCTTTCCATTTATAGTTATGACAAAGTCTTGGCTCTATTTCCCATGTTTTACAATGCATCCCTGAGCTCATCTTCCACCTAACTAACACTGCATGCCTCGCACTCCCCCACCTCTGTATTACCTCTCCGTCTTCCCCTCCCCACTGGTAACTAGTAGATGTGTCTCTATATCAGTGCACTTCCATTTTTATCATATTCTCTACATTGTTACATGCTTAGATTCTATAAGTGATATCATACAGTATTTGTGTATCTCTGTCTGAGTTATGTTACTCAATATTCTACCTTCGATATTGCTGCATATGTCAATATTCCATTCTCTGGATGGGCAACTTCTCTGTATGCCTTTTGAACAAATGGCACTGATCCCACACACAGGACACAGCTCCCCAGCTAAGTGTCCATCTCTGCACTCACACAGAGAAATTCCAAGTCCTCTTCGTCTTCTCCCATGGGAAGTGTGTCTATGAAGCTCAGACTGGAACCAGTTTTTGACCCTACTTTCTGGTCCCATCTCCAACTCCACAGAAGCCATCTCCCTCCCTCCTCACACACTTATCCCCTCCCTCTCCTCTCCGCCCCCTACTATCAGAGAACTGGGAGACAAATATAAATTCACATCAGGTTGATTGTATTTTATTTTCCTTTTTAATGTATGGAGTTGCTCTAATATTCAGCATCTGTACTGTTGGCCAGTACTCAGCGGCTAGACCCCCGAACATTTCTGAGTTCACTAGCCATGCCCCGAAATCACTAGCTGTCCACTGGTCCAGCTGGAATGGCAGGGGTCTCCATGGTCTCTGGGACCTCCTCTGTGTCGTTCTGATTAGCTGGAATGGCAGGGGTCTCCATGGATTCTGGGACCTCCTCTGGTTCCTTCTGATTCAGCTGTTCATTCGCCTTGGAACTCTGGCTACAGAGCTTTGAGCATCTGATTTTCTGAAGCCTTTTTGTGGTGGAAGTTTTATGAGAAATTTTCATGGGCAGTTTTGACAGAATGGGATTATTCACACTCTTGGTTACCTTGGCCACCTGGAGAAAATAAGAGAGGAATGAAAGACTGGCACTGGATTAGGACAGAGTGTGAAGACAGGTGGGAACAATGGCTTCAGGAAAAGGGGTGTGGGCAGAGAAGGATTATGTGCAAGGCAAGGACAGGTGAGGGTGTCTTTTGGGGGTGCTGTCAATGGGCTAGAGGAGTTTGGCTGAATTCAGATCACTGTGCCATTTTCTCTGGACCTCAGTTGATAGGAGGTCTTCATCTTCTCCTGGGTAACAGGAGGTGGGTGTTCCATAACTACTCTGGAGCTTTGTGGCTTCCCAGTCACCTCAGCCATTTGGAGGACTCACAGTGGTCTGCTCAGAGCCCCTGAGCACCACTATATATACCCGTCCCCATGGAGCCTCACCCTCATGCTTTATGAGGTCAGCAAGTCTCTTCCCCAGCCAATGGTGGCCTAGGTGAGCTTTGACATCACAAAGCCCCATCCTGACATGTCTAGCGGAGGATGGGGAACAATTCAGAGGACGTGCAGGGAGAAATGAGGCATTAGTAATGCCCTAAATATGCCTCCAAACTCACCTGCCACCCTCACCTCTATGTCAACTCTGATGGGTCACACAGCAGCAGAGTGAATCTCCTCCAGACGTTGCCCCTCAACCATACTCCTCAAGCATTCATTCTGTTCTTTCTCAGCTTTCACCATTATCTAGCTTTTCATATCTTGCCTAAACTCCCTCCATGACAACTAGGTTGTGTTTAAGTGCCTGTGGAAGCGAGAATCATTCCACGTTCCTCATGCAATGTGGTCTGAATGCACCTTGAAGCCCATTGAATTCTGGGCCATCTGACAGAAACCTTTCCATCCCGCCTCCTTGTCTCTGTGTTACCGGAGTTTGCCTCCGTTATCTGGTATCCAGTCAGAAACCCTTGTCTTCAGGCTGTGAGAATGCAGTGAATACACTTGCCGTTGCTCCACACGTAGCTGTCTCGTTTAAAATCTAGGACTCAGGGTCACCTCACCAGGAGTAGTACCCAGGCTTGGGTTTGAACAGGGTGATGGGGATGGGTCAGAGAAATGCATGTTTCAGGTTGTGCTGGGGGATCCCATGCAGGAAATGGCCACATGCGGCTGATTAGTATTCCGAGCAAGGGGTGAAGCTCGCCTAGCACTGTGTGAGCCTTGTGTGCTAAGGTCTTCTCAAACGTGCCCTCAGAAACCTCTCTTCTCATCTTGTTTTCTTGCTGGAAGCTCCCATGGTGCTTACCTCACAACCAAAACCAAGGTGGAATTCATTTCCAAGAGCAGCTGCCACAAGCTTCCAGTTTCTTGGACGAAACACTGAGACATCCTGACCTGTGCATCTAGTTCCCATGGTGTCTCATCGAGCTGGGTGGCTCTGCAGGAAAGAGGAATGGACTGTGTGGTCCACCTCAGTCCTTGTTTTTCCAATTGACTCGTAGAGTCAAGCAGCCTGAGGTGCACCCCTGGGGACAGTTTGTTGGCTTCGTGGGTTTTCTTGGGTTCCCTGTGAAGTGTTCACTTCCTGGTGTCCACTTGTTGCTTACCCACCCAGGGTCCATCACACTGCTGAACATTTTAAGAGGTAGAAAAAGCACCCCGGAATCATACCCAAAAAATGACTCTAAGAATTTTTAGAAGATCTTAAAACCTGATAGGAAAATGGGAGAGAGGCACGAGCCAACACGTTATAAGAAAGACGTATCACTGGCCTTAAAATTTATGAAGACATGTTAAAGACATGAGCAGCCAATACACAAGAAGAGTATGGAACTAGCCCCGAAACACATTAAAATATATTAAATCTGACGAAGGTAAGAAAAATCCTACTAAAATTCCCTTGAGAGCTGAAATGCAGGCAGAAGTGGCATAGATGTTACATATTGCAGACAGAGACATTAAGATACTTGGAATAACTATGTTTTATGTGTTCTAAAATAAGGAGAGACAGGGAAATCCTAAAATAGACTCGATTGATCTTACAGATATGAAAAATAATAGTGTCAGATGAAGCATATTTTAAGGGTTTCCTGATAGCTCATACAGGAAAAAGAAAAAAAAAAAAACCTGCACCATGGGAGACAGGATTCAATCCCTTGGTTGGGAAGAACTCCTGGAGGGGGGAATGGCAGCCTGCTCCCATGTGCTTGCTGCAGAATCCCCATGGACAGAGGAGCCTGGCAGGCTACAGTCCATGGGGTCACAAAGTGTTGGACACAGCTGAGCAACAAAGCACAGCACAGCACATTGAATGTTTGTGATAGAAAGCAGGTAGGGAAGAAAGAGGGAGAAAGGGAAATAAGGGAAATGAAAGGAAGGAAAGAAAATGCTCCATTGCTGGTGAGAACAGAGCAACCAGAGATGTCCCCCAGCAGGACAGCACCCCACATGGCCATCTGAGCACTCTCAGCCGGTTTGAAACATCCATCTCCAGCTTTGATCCCACTCCTTCAAGCAGACTCATGTGCAGGGTTTACCACTAACAAGCTAATAGTCATCATGGTTTCTCCTCATTCAAATCCTGATTCACCCAGAAGTGAAAAAGACACGTGTGCCCCAATGTTCACCACAGCACTTTTTACAATAGCTAGGGCATGGAGGCAACCTAGATGTCCATCAGCAGACAAATGGGTAAGAAAGCTGTGGTACATAGACACAATGGAATATTGCTCAGCCATTAAAAAGAACACACGTGAATCCATTCTAATGAGGTGGATGAAACTGGAGCCTATTTTACAGAGCGAAGTAAGTCAGAAAGAAAAACACCAATACACTATACTAAGCCATATATATTGAATTTAGAAAGATGGAGATGATAACCCTATATGGGAGACCGCAAGAGAGACACAGATTTACAGAACAGTCTTTTGGACTCTGTGGGAGACTGGGAGGGTGGTATGATCTGAAAGAATAGCATTGAACGATGTTTATTATCTTATGTGAAAGGGATAGCCAGTCCATGTTCGGTGCATAAGACAGGGAGCTGAAGGCTGGTGCACGGGGCTGACCCAGAGGGACGGGATGGGGAGCGATGTGGAAGGGGCATCCGAATGGGAACACATGTATACACTTTGCTGATTCATGTCAATGTATGGAAAATACAGCACAATATTGTAACGTAATTACAAACCATTTAAAATAAATAAAATAAAATACATTCCTTTGCCAAAAAGGGCCTAATCAGTATTTGATTTTTGACCTCCAAAAACGCCATTCATTCCTTCCTTATTCCCTCCTTCCTTACCCCACTTTCTTTCCTTTTCTTTCTCTTTATACAGCTGGTAAAGCATGCTTTCCATTTATAGTTATGACAGAGTCATGGCTGTATTCCCCAGGTTGTACAATGCATCCGTGAGCTCAACTTCCACCTAACTAACACTACATGCCTCAAATCCTGCACCTCTGTATTGTCCCTCCGTCTTCCCCTCGCCACTGGTAACCAATAGATGCTTCTGTATATCTGTGCGCCTCCATTTTCATCATATTGTCTACTTTGTGGTATGTTTAGATTCTATAAGTGATATCAACAGTATTTGTGTATCTCTGTCTGAGATATTTTACTCAATATTCTACCTTCAATATTGCTGCAAATGTCAATATTCCATTCTCTTGATGGGCAGCACCTCTCTATACATTTTTAACCAATGGCACTGACCCCCCACACAGGACACAGCTCCCCAGCTAAGTGTCCATCTCTGCACTCACACAGAGAAACACCAAGTCCTCTTCCTCTCCTCCCATGGGAAATATGTCTTTGAAGCTCAGTCTCCAACCAGTTTTTCCCCCTACTTTCTGGCAACCTGGACGTTCTGGTCCCATCTCAAACTCCACAGAAGCCATCTCCCTCCCTCCTCACACACTTATCCACTCGCTGCCCTCTTTGCCCACCACTATCAGAGAACTCAGAGTCAAATATAAATTCCCATTAGGTTGATTGTATTTTATTTTTGTTATAACAGTATACAGTTGCCATAATATTCAGCATTTGTAATGTTGTCCAGTATGCATCAGCGAGACCGGCGAGCATTTCTGAGGTGTCTAGACCTGTCCAGAAGTCACTGGCTGTCCACTGGTCCAGCTGGAATGGCAGGAATCTCCATGGTCTCTGGGACCTCCTCTGGTTCCTTCTGATTCAGCTGTTCATTCGCCTTTGAACTCTGGCTACAGAGCTTTGAGCATCTGATTTTCTTAAGCTTTTTTTGTGGTGGGAGTTTTATGAGAAATTTCATGGGCAGTTTTGCCAGAATGTGGTTATTCATACTTCCGATTACCCTGGCCACCTGGAGAAAATAAGAGAGGGAGCAAAAACTTGCACTGGTTTATTAAAGAGTGTGAAGGCAGGTGTGAATGATAGCTTCAGGAAAAGGGGTGTGAGCAGAGAAGGGTTATGTGCAAGGCAAGGACAGGTGAGGGTGTCTTTTGGTGTGGGGCCATAGGCTAGAGGAATTTGGCTGGGTTCAGCTCACCTTGACATTTTCTCTGGACCTCAGTTGACAGGAGGTCTTCATCTTCTCCTGGGTAACAGGAGGTGGGTGTTCCATAACTACTCTGGAGCCTTGTGGCTTCCCAGTCACCTCAGTCATTTGGAGGATTCACAGTGTTCTGCTCAGGGCTCCTGAGCACCCCTATATTTACCCATCCCAATGGAGCCTCACCCTCATGCTTTATGAGGTCAGCAAATCTCTTCCCCAGCTAATGGTGGCCCTGGGTGAGCTTTGACATCACAAAGCCCCATCCTGACATGTCTAGCAGAGGATTGGGAACAATTCAGATGATTTTCCTAGAGAAATGAGGCATTTGTAATGCCTTAAAGAGGCCTCAAATTTCAGATGCCACCCTCATCTCTATGTCAACTCTGATGGGTCACACAGCAGGCAGAGTGCATCTCCTCCAAACCTTGCCCAACAGCCACACTTCTTGGGCATTCATTCTGTTCACTCTCAGCTTTCTCCATTATCTAGCTTTTCATAACTTGCCTAAACTCCGCCATGAACACTAGGTTGTGTTTAAGTGTCTGTGGAAGCGAGAATCATTCCACGTTCCTCATGCAATGTGGTCTTAAGGCACCTTGAAGCCCACTGAATTCTGGGCAGCCGACAGAAACCTTTCCATGCCGCATCCTTGTCTCAGTGTTCCCGTAGCTCGCCTCCGTTTTCTGGTATCCAGTCGCAAAACCTTGTCTTCAGGCTGTGAGAATGCAGTGAATACTCTTGCCCTTGCTCCACACGGACCTGTATCATTTCAAGTCTATGACTCAGGGTCACCTAACTAGGAGTAGTACCCAGGCTTGGGTTGAACAGGGTGTTGGGGATGGGGCAGAGAAATGCATGTTTCAGGTTGTGCTGGGGGATCCCATGCAGGAAATGCCCACCTGCATCTGATTAGAATTCCCAGCAATGGGTGGAGCTTGCCCAGAGCTGTAAGAGCCTTGAGTGCTAAGGTCTTCTCAACACGTGTCCTAACAAATCCCTCTTCTCATCTTGTTTTCATGCTGGAGCTCCCTTGGAGCTTCCCTCAGAGCGAAAACCAAGGAGGAATTCATTTCCATGAGGAGCTGCCACAAACTTCCAGCTTCTTGGACGAAACACTGAGTCATCCTGTCCTGTGCATCTAGATCCCATGGTCTTTCATTGAGCTGGTTGTCTCCGGCGGAAAGGGGAATGGATTGTGTGCTCCACCTCAGTCCTCGTTTTTCCAACTGACTCGTAGAGTCAACCAGCCTGAGGTGCACCCCTGGGGACAGTTTGTTGGCTTAGTGGGTTTTCCTGGGTTCCGTGTGAAGGGTTCACTTCCTGGTGTCCACTTGTGCTTACTCACCCAGGGTCCATCACACTGCTGAACATTTTAAGAGGTAGAAAAACACCCCGGAAACAAACCCAAAAAATGACTCTTAGAATTTTTAGAAGATGTTCAAACGTGATAGGAAAATGGGAGAGGGGCATGAGCCAACACTTTATAAGAAAGACGTATCACTGGCCTTAAAATTTATGAAGACATGTTTAAAGACATGAGCAGCCAATTCACGAGAAGAGTATGGAGGTAGCCCCGAAACACATTAAAATATATTAAATCTAACGAAGGTCAGAAAAATCCTACTAAAATTCCCTTGAGAGCTGAAACGCAGTCAGAAGTGGCATAGATTTTAGATATTGCAGACAGAGACATTAAGATACTTGGAATAACTATGTTTTGTTTGTCTAAAATAAGGAGAGACATGGAAATCCTAAAATAGACTCCATTGATCTTACAGATATGAAAAACAATAGTGTCAGATGAAGCATATTTTCAGGGTTTCCTGATAGCTCATACAGGAAAAAGAAAAAAAAAAAAAAAACTGCACCATGGGAGACAGGATTGAATCCCTGGTTTGGGAAGAACTCCTGGAGGGGGGAATGGCAGCCTGCTGCCGTCTGCTTGCTGCAGAATCCCCATGGACAGAGGAGCCTGGCAGGCTACAGTCCATGGGGTCACAAACAGTTGGACACAGCTGAGCAACAAAGCACAGCACAGCACATTGAATGTTTGTGATAGAAAGCAGGTAGGGAGAAAAGAGGGAGAAAGGGAAACAAGGCAAATGAAAGGAAGGAAAGAAAATCCTCCGTTGCTGGTGAGAACAGAGCAACCAGAGATGTCCCCCAGCAGGACAGCACCCCACATGGCCATCTGAGGACTCTCAGCCGGTTTGAAACATCCATCTCCAACTTTGGTCCCACTCCTTCAACCAAACTCATGTGCAGGGTTTACCACTAACAAGCTAATAGTCATCATGGTTTCTCCTCATTCAAATCCTGATTCACCCAGAAGTGAAAAAGACACGTGTGCTGCAATGTTCATCACAGCACTGTTTACGATAACTAGGGCATGGAGGCAACCTAGATGTCCATCAGCAGACAAATGGGTAAGAAAGCTGTGCTACATAGACACAATGGAATATTGCTCAGCCATTAAAAAGAACACATGTGATTCCATTCTAATGAGGTGGATGAAACTGGAGCCTATTATACAGAGCGAAGTAAGTCAGAAAGAAAAACACCAATACACTATACTAAGCCATGTATATTGAATTTAGGAAGATGGAGATGATAACCCTATATGGGAGACCGCAAAAGAGACACAGATTTACAGAACAGTCTTTTGGACTCTGTGGGAGACGGGGAGGGTGGGATGATCTGAAAGAATAGCATTGAACCATGCATATTATCATATGTGAAAGGGATAGCCAGTCCACGTTCGGTGCATAAGACAGGGAGCTGAAGGCTGGTGCACTGGGCTGACCCAGAGGGATGGGATGGGGAGGGAGGTGGGAGGGGAATTTGAATGGGGAACACATGTATACCCATGGCTGATTCATGTCAATGTATGGAAAATACAGCACAATATTGTAACGTAATTACAAACCATTTAAAATAAATAAAATTAAATACATTCCTTTGCCAAAAAGGGCCTAATCAGTGTTTGTTTTTTGACCTCCAAAAAGGCCATTCTTTCCTTCTTTCTTCCCTCCTTCCTCACCCCACTTTCTTTCCTTTTCTTTCTCTTTATACACATGTTAAAGCTTGCTTTCCATTTATAGTTATGACAGAGTCTTGGCTCTATTCCCCATGTTGTACAATGCATCCCTGAGCTCAACTTCCACCTAACTAACACTGCATGCCTCGCACTCCCGCAACTCTGTATTGCCCCTCCGTCTTCCCCTCCCCACTGGTAACCAGTATATGGGTCTGTATATCTGTGTGCCTCCATTTTTATCATATTGTCTACTTTGTGGTATGTTTAGATTCTATAAGTGATATCACACAGTATTTGTGTATCTCTGTCTGAGATATTTTACTCAATATTCTACCTTCGATATTGCTGCAAATGTCAATATTCCATTCTCTTGATGGGCAGCTCCTCTGTATACATTTTTAACCAATGGCACTGACCCCCCACACAGGACACAGCTCCCCAGCTAAGTGTCCATCTCTGCACTCACACAGAGAAACACCAAGTCCTCTTCCTCTCCTCCCATGGGAAGTGTGTCTTTGAAGCTCAGTCTCGAACCAGTTCTTCCCCCTACTTTCTGGCAAACTGGACATTCTGGTCCCATCTCCAACTCCACAGAAGCCATCTCCCTCCTTCCTCACACACTTATCCACTCCCTGCCCTCTCTGCCCCCCAGTATCAGAGAACTCAGTGTCAAATATAAATTCCCATTAGGTTGATTGTATTTTATTTTCGTTATAACAGTATGCAGTTGCTATAATATTCAGCATTTGTAATGTTGTCCAGTACGCATCGGCAAGACCCGCAAGCATTTCTGAGGTGTCTAGACCTGCCCAGAAGTCACTGGCTGTCCACTGTTCCAGCTGGAATGGCAGGGGTCTCCATGGACTCTGGGACCACCCCTGGTTCGTTCTGATTAGCTGGAATGGCAGGGGTTTCCATGGTCTATTGGACCACCTCTAGTTCATTCTGATTACCTGGAATGGAAGGGGTCTCCATGAACTTTGGGGCCTCCTGTGGTTCATTCTGATTACCTGGAATGGCATGCTCTCCATGGTCTCTGGGACCTCCTCTGATTCATTCTGATTAGCTGGAATGGCAGGAATCTCCATGGTCTCTGGGACCTCTTCTGGTTCCTTCTGATTCAGCTGTTCATTCGCCTCTGAACTCTGGTTACAGAGCTTTGAGCATCTGATTTTCTTAAGCTTTTTTGTGGTGGGAGTTTTATGAGAATTTTTCATGGGCAGCTTTGCCAGAATGTGGTTATTCACACTTCCGGTTACCCTGGCCACCTGGAGAAAATAAGAAAGGGAGCAAAAACTTGCACAGGTTTATTAAAGAGTGTGAAGGCAGGTGTGAATGATGGCTTCAGGAAAAGGGGTGTGGGCAGAGAAGGGTTATGTGCAAGGCAAGGACAAATGAGGGTGTCTTTTGGTGTGGGGCCATAGGTTAGAGGAATTTGGCTGGTTTCAACTCACCTTGACATTTTCTCTGACCTCAGTTGATAGGAGGACTTCATCTTCTCCTGGGTAACAGGAGGTGGGTGTTCCATAACTACTCTGGAGCTTTGTGGCTTCCCAGGCACCTCAGTCATTTGGAGGATTCACAGTGTTCAGCTCAGGGCTCCTGAGCACCCCTATATATACCCATCCCAATGGAGCCTCACCCTCATGCTTTATGAGGTCAGCAAATCTCTTCCCCAGCCAATGGTGGCCCTGAGTGAGCTTTGACATCACAAAGCCCCATCCTGACATGTCTAGCAGAGGATTGGGAACAATTCAGGTGATTTTCCTAGAGAAATGAGGCATTTGTAATGCCTTAAAGAGGCTTGAAATCTCAGATGCCACTCTCATCTCTATGTCAAATCTGATGGGTCACACAGCAGGCAGAGTGCATCTCCTCCAAACCTTGCCCCACAGCCACACTCCTTGGGCATTCGTTCTGTTCACTCTCAGCTTTCACCATTATCTAGCTTTTCATAACTTGCCTAAACTCCGCCATGAACACTAGGTTGTGATTAAGTGTCTGTGGAAGCGAGAATCATTCCACGTTCCTCATGCAATGTGGTCTTAAGGCACCTTGAAGCCCACTGAATTCTGGGCAGCCGACAGAAACCTTTCCATCCCGAATCCTTGTCTCAGTGTTCCCGTAGCTCGCCTCCGTTTTCTGGTATCCAGTCCGAAAACCTTGTCTTCAGGCTGCAAGAATGCAGTGAATACTCTTGCCCTTGCTCCACACGGACCTGTATTATTTCAAGTCTATGACTCAGGGTCACCTAACTTGGAGTAGCACCCAGTCTTGGGTTGAACAGGGTGTTGGGGATGGGGCAGAGAAATGCATGTTTCAGGTTATGGTGGGGGATCCCATGCAGGAAATGCCCACCTGCGTCTGATTATTATTCCCAGCGATGGGTGGAGCTTGCCCAGAGCTGTGAGAGCCTTGAGTGCTAAGGTCTTCTCAACACGTGTCCTCACAAATCCCTCTTCTCATCTTGTTTTCATACTGGAGCTCCCTTGGAGCTTCCCTCAGAGCGAAAACCAAGGAGGAATTCATTTCCTTGAGCAGCTGCCACAAGCTTCCAGCTTCTTGGACGAAACACTGAGTCATCCTGTCCTGTGCATCTAGATCCCATGGTCTTTCATTGAGCTGGTTGTCTCAGGCGGATTGGGGAATGGATTGTGTGCTCCACCTCAGTCCTCGTTTTTCTAATTGACTCATAGTGTCAACCACCCTGAGGTGCACCCCTGGGCACAGTTTGTTGGCTTCGTGGGTCTTCTTGGGTTCCCTGTGAAGGGTTCACTTCCCGGTGTCCACTTGTTGCTTACTCACCCAGGATCCATCACACTGCTGAACATTTTAAGAGGTAGAAAAACACCCCGGAAACAAACCCAAAAAATGACTCTTAGAAATGTTAAAAGATCTTCAAATGTGATAGGAAAATGGGAGAGGGGCAGGTGCCAACACTTTATAAGAAAGATGTATCACTGACCTTAAAATTTATGAAAACATGTTTAAAGACATGAGCAGCCAATACACAAGAAGAGTATGGAGCTAGCCCCGAAACACATTAAAATATATTAAATCTGACGAAGGGGTGTTGGCAGAGAAGGGTATGTGCCAGGCAAGGACAGGGGAGGGTGTCTTCTGGAGCAGCGTCGATGGGCAAGAGGAGTTTGGCTGGATTCAGTTAACTTGACAATTTTGTCTGGACCTCAATTGATAGGAGGTTTTCATCTTCTCCTGGGTAACAGGAGGTGGGTGTTCCTTAACTACTGTGGAGCTTTGTTGCCTCCCAGTCACCTCAGTCATTTGGAGGATTCACAGTCGTCTGCCAAGAGCCCCTGAGTACCCCTACATATACCCGTCCCCATGGAGCCTCACCCTCATGATTTATGTGGTCAGCAAGTCTCTTCCCCAGCCAATGGTGGCCCTGGGTGAGCTTTGACATCACAAAGCCCCATCCTGACATGTCTAGCGGAGGATGGGGAACAATTCAGATGACTTGCTGGGAGAAATGAGGCATTAGTAATGCCCTAAAGAGGCCTCCAAACTCACCTGCCACCCTCACCTCTATGCCAACTCTGATGGGTCACACAGCAGGTAGAGTGCATCTCCTCCAATCCTTGGCACACAGCTACACTCCTCGGGCATTCACTCTGTTCTCTCTCAGCTTTCAACATTATCTAGCTTTTCATATCCTGCCTAAACTCCCTCCATGACAACTAGGTTGTGTTTAAGTGTCTTTGGAAGCGAGATAATTCCACTTTCCTCATTCAATGTGGTCTTAATGCACCTTGAAGCCCATTGAATTCTGGGCCATCTGACAGAAAACTTTCCATCCCTCCTCCTTGTCTCTTGTTCCCGGAGCTCGCCTTCGTTTTCTGATATCCATTCTGAAACCCTTGTCTTCCGGCTGTGAGAATGCAGTGAATACACTTGCCGTTGCTCCACTCGTAGGTGTTTCGTTTAAAATCTCGAATCAGGATCACCTCACAAGGAGTAGTACCCAGGCTTGGGTTTGAACAGGGTGATGGGGATGGGTCAGATAAATGCATGTTCAGTTTGTGCTGGTGGATCCCATGCAGGAAATCGCCACATGTGTCTGATTAGTATTCCCCGCAAGACGTGAAGCTTGCCTAGCACTGTGTGAGCCTTGTGTGCAAAGGTCTTCTCAAACGTGCCCTCACAAATATCTCTTTTCATCTTGTTTTCTTGCTGGAAGCTTCGTTGGAGCTTAACTCACAGCCAAAACCAAGGTGGAATTCATTTCCATGAGCAGCTGCCACAAGCTTCCAGCTTCTTGGGTAATACACTGAGTCATCCTGTCCTGTGCATCTTGTTCCCATGGTGTGTCATTGAGCTGGGTGGCTCTGGAGGAAAGGGGAATGGATTGTGTGCTCCACCTCAGTCCTCATTTTTCCAATTGACTCGTAGAGTCAAGCAGCCTGAGGTGCACCCCTGGGGACAGTTTGTTGGCTTCGTGGGTCTTCTTTGGTTCCCTGTGAAGGGTTCACTTCCTGGTGTCCACTTGTTGCTTACTCACCCAGGGGCCATCACACTGCTGAACATTTTAAGAGGTAGAAAAAAGCACGCCGGAAACATACCCAAAAAATAACTCTTAGAATTTTCAGAAGATCTTCAAACGTGATAGGAAAATGGGAGAGGGGCACGAGCCAACACTTTATAAGAAAGATGTATCACTGGCCTTAAAATTTATGCAGACATGTTTAAAGACAAGAGCAGCCAATTCACAAGAAGAGTATGGAACTAGCCCCGAAACACATTAAAATATATTAAATCTGACGAAGGTAAGAAAAATCTTACGAAAATTCCCTTGAGAGCTGAAACGCAGGCAGAAGTGACATAGATTTTAGATATTGCAGACAGAGACATTAAGAGACTTGCAATAACTGTGTTTTGTGTGTTCTAAAATAAGGAGAGACATGGAAATCCTAAAATAGACCCCATTGATCTTACAGATATGAAAAATAATAGTGTCAGATGAAGCATATTTTAAGGGTTTCCTGATAGCTCATACAGGAAAAAGAAAAAAAACAAAAAACAAAACCTGCATCATGGGAGACAGGATTCAATCCCTGGGTTGGGAAGATATCCTGGAGGGGGGAATGGCAGCCTGCTCCCGTGTGCTTGCTGCAGAATCCCCATGGACAGAGGAGCCTGGCAGGATAGAGTCCATGGGGTCACAAAGAGTTGGACACAGCTGAGCAACAAAGCACAGCACAGCACATTGAATGTTTGTGATAGAAAGCAGGTAGGGAGGAAAGAGGGAGAAAGGGAAACAAGGGAAATGAAAGGAAGGAAAGAAAATCCTCCGTTGCTGGTGAGAACAGAGCAACCAGAGATGTCCCCCAGCAGGACAGCACCCCAGATGGCCATCAGAGCACTCTCAGCTGGTTTGAAACATCCGTCTCCAACTTTGGTCCCACTCCTTCAACGAAACTCATGTGCAGGGTTTACCACTAACAAGCTAATATTCATCATGAATTCTCCTCATTCAAATCCTGATTCACCCAGGAGTGAAAAAGACACGTGTGCCTCAATGTTCATCACAGCACTGTTTACAATAGCTAGGGCATGGAGGCAACCTAGATGTCCATCAGCAGACAAACGGTTAAGAAAGCTGTGGTACATAGACACAATGGAATTTTGCTCAGACATTAAAAAAAAAAAAAACACACGTGATTCCATTCTAATGAGGTGGATGAAACTGGAGCCTATTATACAGAGTGAAGTAAGTCAGAGAGAAAAACACCAATACACTATACTAAGGCATATATATTGAATTTAGGAAGATGGAGATGATAACCCTATATGGGATACCGCAAAAGAGACACGGATTTACAGAACAGTCTTTTGGACTCTGTGGGAGACGGGGAGGGTGGGATGATCTGAAAGAATAGCATTGAACCATGCATATTATCATATGTGAAAGGGATAGCCAGTCCACGTTCGGTGCATAAGACAGGGAGCTGAAGGCTGGTGCACTGGGCTGACCCAGAGGGATGGGATGGGGAGGGAGGTGGGAGGGGTATCCGGATGGGGAACACATGTATACCCATGGCTGATTCATGTCAATGTATGGAAAATACAGCACAATATTGTAACATAATTACAAACCATTTAAAATAAATAAAATTAAATACATTCCTTTGCCAAAAAGGGCCTAATCAGTGTTTGATTTTTGAACTCCAAAAAAGCCATTCTTTCCTTCTTTCTTCCCTCCTTCCTCACCCCACTTTCTTTCCTTTTCTTTCTCTTTATACAACTGTTAAAGCATGCTTTCCATTTATAGTTATGACAGAGTCTTGGCTCTATTCCCCATGTTGTACAATGCATCCCTGAGCTCAACTTCCACCTAACTAACACTGCATGCCTCGCACTCCCCCACCTCTGTATTGCCCCTCCGTCTTCCCCTCCCCACTGATAACCAGTATATGGGTCTGTATATCTGTGTGCCTCCATTTTTATCATATTGTCTACTTTGTGGTATGTTTGGATTCTATAAGTCATATCACACAGTATTTGTGTATCTCTGTCTGAGATATTTTACTCAATATTCTACCTTCGATATTGCTGCAAATGTCAATATTCCATTCTCTTGATGGGCAGCTCCTCTGTATACATTTTTAACCAATGGCACTGACCCCCCACACAGGACACAGCTCCCCAGCTAAGTGTCCATCTCTGCACTCACACAGAGAAACACCAAGTCCTCTTCCTCTCCTCCCACGGGAAGTGTGTCTTTGAAGCTCAGTCTGTAACCAGTTCTTCCCCCTACTTTCTGGCAACCTGGACCTTCTGGTCCCATCTCCAACTCCACAGAAGCCATCTCCCTCCCTCCTCACACACTTATCCCTTCCCTGCCCTCTCTGCCCCCCACTATCAGAGAACTCAGAGTCAAATATAAATTCCCATTAGGTTGATTGTATTTTATTTTCGTTATAACAGTATGCAGTTGCTATAATATTCAACATTTGTAATGTTGTCCAGTACGCATCGGCGAGACCCGCGAACATTTCTGAGGTGTCTAGACCTGCCCAGAAGTCACTGGCTGTCCACTGGTCCAGCTGGAATGGCAGGAATCTCCATGGTCTCTGGGACCTCTTCTGGTTCCTTCTGATTCA
Source organism: Cervus canadensis (assembly GCF_019320065.1). NCBI lineage: Eukaryota > Metazoa > Chordata > Mammalia > Artiodactyla > Cervidae > Cervus > Cervus canadensis. The sequence goes on from NC_057419.1 coordinate 4,748,381, forward strand.
GCTGTTCATTCGCCTTTGAACTCTGGCTACAGAGCTTTGAGCATCTGATTTTCTTAAGCTTTTTTGTGGTGGGAGTTTTATGAGAATTTTTCATGGGCAGTTTTGCCAGAATGTGGTTATTCACACTTCCGGTTACCCTGGCCACCTGGAGAAAATAAGAGAGGGAGCAAAAACTTGCACTGGCTTATTAAAGAGTGTGAAGGCAGGTGTGAATGATGGCTTCAGGAAAAGGGGTGTGAGCAGAGAAGGGTTATGTGCAAGGCAAGGACAGGTGAGGGTGTCTTTTGGTGTGGGGCCATAGGCTAGAGGAATTTGGCTGGGTTCAGCTCACCTTGACATTTTCTCTGGACCTCAGTTGATAGGAGGTCTTCATCTTCTCCTGGGTAACAGGAGGTGGGTGTTCCATAACTACTCTGGAGCCTTGTGGCTTCCCAGTCACCTCAGTCATTTGGAGGATTCACAGTGTTCTGCTCAGGGCTCCTGAGCACCCCTATTTATACCCATCCCAATGGAGCCTCACCCTCATGCTTTATGAGGTCAGCAAATCTCTTCCCCAGCCAATGGTGGCCCTGAGTGAGCTTTGACATCACAAAGCCCCATCCTGACATGTCTAGCAGAGGATTGGGAACAAGTCAGATGATTTTCCTAGAGAAATGAGGCATTTGTAATGCCTTAAAGAGGCCTCAAATTTCAGATGCCACCCTCATCTCTATGTCAACTCTGATGGGTCACACAGCAGGCAGAGTGCATCTCCTCCAAACCTTGCCCCACAGCCACACTTCTTGGGCATTCATTCTGTTCACTCTCAGCTTTCACCATTATCTAGCTTTTCATAACTTGCCTAAACTCTGCCAAGAACACTATGTTGTGTTTAAGTGTCTGTGGAAGCAAGAATCATTCCACGTTCCTCATGCAATGTGGTCTTAAGGCACCTTGAAGCCCACTGAATTCTGGGCAGCCGACAGAAACCTTTCCATCCCAAATCCTTTTCTCTGTGTTCCCGTAGCTCGCCTCCGTTTTCTGGTATCCAGTCGGAAATCCTTGTCTTCAGGCTGTGAGAATGCAGTGAATACTCTTGCCCTTGTTCCACTCGGACCTGTATCGTTTCAAGTCTATGACTCAGGGACACCTAACTAGGAGTAGTACCCAGGCTTGAGTTGAACAGGGTGTTGGGGATGGGACAGAGAAATGCGTATTCCAGGTTGTGCTGGGGGATCCCATGAAGGAAATGGCCACAGGCGGCTGATTAGAATTCCCAGCAATGGGTGGAGCTTGCCCAGAGCTGTAAGAGCCTTGAGTGCTAAGGTCTTCTCAACACGTGTCCTCACAAATCCCTCTTCTCATCTTGTTTTCATGCTGGAAGCTCCCTTGGAGCTTGCCTCACAGCCAAAACCAAGGAGGAAATCATTTCCTTGAGCAGCTGCCACAAGCTTGCAGCTTCTTGGACGAAACACTGAGTCATCCTGTCCTGTGCATCTAGATCACATGGTCTTTCATTGAGCTGGGTGGCTCTGGAGGAAAGGGGAATGGATTGTGTCCTCCACCTCAGTCCTCGTTTTTCCAATTGACTCGTAGAGTCAACCAGCCTGAGGTGCACCCCTGGGCACAGTTTGTTGGCTTAGTGGGTTTTCCTGTGTTTCCTCAGAAGTGTTCACTTCCTGGTGTCCACTTGTTGCTTACTCACCCAGGGTCCATCACACTGCTGAACATTTTAAGAGGTAGAAAAAAGCACGCCAGAAACAAACCCAAAAAATAACTCTTAGAATTTTCAGAAGATCTTCAAACGTGATAGGAAAATGGGAGAGGGGCACGAGCCAACACTTTATAAGAAAGATGTATCACTGGCCTTAAAATTTATGCAGACATGTTTAAAGACAAGAGCAGCCAATTCACAAGAAGAATATGGAGCTAGCCCCGAAACACATTAAAATATATTAAATCTGACGAAGGTAAGAAAAATCTTACGAAAATTCCCTTGAGAGCTGAAACGTAGGCAGAAGTGACATAGATTTTAGATATTGCAGACAGAGACATTAAGAGACTTGCAATAACTGTGTTTTGTGTGTTCTAAAATAAGGAGAGACATGGAAATCCTAAAATAGACCCCATTGATCTTACAGATATGAAAAATAATAGTGTCAGATGAAGCATATTTTAAGGGTTTCCTGATAGCTCATACAGGAAAAAGAAAAAAAACAAAAAACAAAACCTGCATCATGGGAGACAGGATTCAATCCCTGGGTTGGGAAGATATCCTGGAGGGGGGAATGGCAGCCTGCTCCCGTGTGCTTGCTGCAGAATCCCCATGGACAGAGGAGCCTGGCAGGATAGAGTCCATGGGGTCACAAAGAGTTGGACACAGCTGAGCAACAAAGCACAGCACAGCACATTGAATGTTTGTGATAGAAAGCAGGTAGGGAGAAAAGAGGGAGAAAGGGAAACAAGGGAAATGAAAGGAAGGAAAGAAAATCCTCCGTTGCTGGTGAGAACAGAGCAACCAGAGATGTCCCCCGGCAGGACAGCACCCCACATGGCCATCATAGCACTCTCAGCTGGTTTGAAACATCCGTCTCCAACTTTGGTCCCACTCCTTCAACGAAATTCATGTGCAGGGTTTACCACTAACAAGCTAATATTCATCATGAATTCTCCTCATTCAAATCCTGATTCACCCAGAAGTGAAAAAGACACGTGTGCCGCAATGTTCATCACAGCACTGTTTACAATAGCTAGGGCATGGAGGCAACCTAGATGTCCATCAGCAGACAAACGGTTAAGAAAGCTGTGGTACATAGACACAATGGAATTTTGCTCAGATATTAAAAAAAAAAAAAACACACGTGATTCCATTCTAATGAGGTGGATGAAACTGGAGCCTATTATACAGAGTGAAGTAAGTCAGAGAGAAAAACACCAATACACTATACTAAGGCATATATATTGAATTTAGGAAGATGGAGATGATAACCCTATATGGGATACCGCAAAAGAGACACGGATTTACAGAACAGTCTTTTGGACTCTGTGGGAGACGGGGAGGGTGGGATGATCTGAAAGAATAGCATTGAACCATGCATATTATCATATGTGAAAGGGATAGCCAGTCCACGTTCGGTGCATAAGACAGGGAGCTGAAGGCTGGTGCACTGGGCTGACCCAGAGGGATGGGATGGGGAGGGAGGTGGGAGGGGTATCCGGATGGGGAACACATGTATACCCATGGCTGATTCATGTCAATGTATGGAAAATACAGCACAATATTGTAACATAATTACAAACCATTTAAAATAAATAAAATTAAATACATTCCTTTGCCAAAAAGGGCCTAATCAGTGTTTGATTTTTGAACTCCAAAAAAGCCATTCTTTCCTTCTTTCTTCCCTCCTTCCTCACCCCACTTTCTTTCCTTTTCTTTCTCTTTATACAACTGTTAAAGCATGCTTTCCATGTATAGTTATGACAGAGTCTTGGCTCTATTCCCCATGTTGTACAATGCATCCCTGAGCTCAACTTCCACCTAACTAACACTGCATGCCTCGCACTCCCGCACCTCTGTATTGCCCCTCCGTCTTCCCCTCCCCACTGATAACCAGTATATGGGTCTGTATATCTGTGTGCCTCCATTTTTATTATATTGTCTACTTTGTGGTATGTTTGGATTCTATAAGTCATATCACACAGTATTTGTGTATCTCTGTCTGAGATATTTTACTCAATATTCTACCTTCGATATTGCTGCAAATGTCAATATTCCATTCTCTTGATGGGCAGCTCCTCTGTATACATTTTTAACCAATGGCACTGACCCCCCACACAGGACACAGCTCCCCAGCTAAGTGTCCATCTCTGCACTCACACAGAGAAACACCAAGTCCTCTTCCTCTCCTCCCATGGAAAGTGTGTCTTTGAAGCTCAGTCTGTAACCAGTTCTTCCCCCTACTTTCTGGCAATCTGGACCTTCTGGTCCCATCTCCAACTCCACAGAAGCCATCTCCCTCCCTCCTCACACACTTATCCCTTCCCTGCCCTCTCTGCCCCCCACTATCAGAGAACTCAGAGTCAAATATAAATTCCCATTAGGTTGATTGTATTTTATTTTTGTTATAACAGTATGCAGTTGCTATAATATTCAGCATTTGTAATGTTGTCCAGTATGCATCGGCGAGACCCGCGAGCATTTCTGAGGTGTCTAGACCTGCCCAGAAGTCACTGGCTGTCCACTGGTCCAGCTGGAATGGCAGGAATCTCCATGGTCTCTGGGACCTCTTCTGGTTTCTTCTGATTCAGCTGTTCATTCGCTTTGAACTCTGGCTACAGAGCTTTGAGCATCTGATTTTCTTAAGCTTTTTTGTGGTGGGAGTTTTATGAAAATTTTTCATGGGCAGTTTTGCCAGAATGTGGTTATTCACACTTCCGGTTACCCTGGTCACCTGGAGAAAATAAGAGCGGGAGCAAAAACTTGCACTGGTTTATTAAAGAGTGTGAAGGCAGGTGTGAATGATGGCTTCAGGAAAAGGGGTGTGAGCAGAGAAGGGTTATGTGCAAGGCAAGGACAGGTGAGGGTGTCTTTTGGTGTGGGGCCATAGGCTAGAGGAATTTGGCTGGGTTCAGCTCACCTTGACATTTTCTCTGGACCTCAGTTGATAGGAGGTCTTCATCTTCTCCTGGGTAACAGGAGGTGGGTGTTCCATAACTACTCTGGAGCCTTGTGGCTTCCCAGTCACCTCAGTCATTTGGAGGATTCACAGTGTTCTGCTCAGGGCTCCTGAGCACCCCTATTTATACCCATCCCAATGGAGCCTCACCCTCATGCTTTATGAGGTCAGCAAATCTCTTCCCCAGCCAATGGTGGCCCTGAGTGAGCTTTGACATCACAAAGCCCCATCCTGACATGTCTAGCAGAGGATTGGGAACAAGTCAGATGATTTTCCTAGAGAAATGAGGCATTTGTAATGCCTTAAAGAGGCCTCAAATTTCAGATGCCACCCTCATCTCTATGTCAACTCTGATGGGTCACACAGCAGGCAGAGTGCATCTCCTCCAAACCTTGCCCCACAGCCACACTTCTTGGGCATTCATTCTGTTCACTCTCAGCTTTCACCATTATCTAGCTTTTCATAACTTGCCTAAACTCTGCCAAGAACACTATGTTGTGTTTAAGTGTCTGTGGAAGCAAGAATCATTCCACGTTCCTCATGCAATGTGGTCTTAAGGCACCTTGAAGCCCATTGAATTCTGGGCCATCTGACAGAAACCTTTCCATCCCGCCTCCTTGTCTCTGTGTTACCGGAGTTTGCCTCTGTTATCTGGTATCCAGTCAGAAACCCTTGTCTTCAGGCTCTGAGAATGCAGTGAATACACTTGCCGTTGCTCCACTCGTAGCTGTCTCGTTTAAAATCTAGGACTCAGGTCACCTCACCAGGAGTAGTACCCAGGCTTGGGTTTGAACAGGGTGATGGGGATGGGTCAGAGAAATGCATGTTTCAGGTTGTGCTGGGGGATCCCATGCAGGAAATGGCCACATGCGGCTGATTAGTATTCCGAGCAAGGGGTGAAGCTCGCCTAGTGCTGTGTGAGCCTTGTGTGCTAAGGTCTTCTCAAACGTGCCCTCAGAAACCTCTCTTCTCATCTTGTTTTCTTGCTGGAAGCTCCCATGGTGCTTACCTCACAACCAAAACCAAGGTGGAATTCATTTCCAAGAGCAGCTGCCACAAGCTTCCAGTTTCTTGGACGAAACACTGAGACATCCTGACGTGTGCATCTAGTTCCCATGGTGTCTCATCGAGCTGGGTGGCTCTGCAGGAAAGAGGAATGGACTGTGTGGTCCACCTCAGTCCTTGTTTTTCCAATTGACTCGTAGAGTCAAGCAGCCTGAGGTGCACCCCTGGGGACAGTTTGTTGGCTTCGTGGGTTTTCTTGGGTTCCCTGTGAAGGGTTCACTTCCTGGTGTCCACTTGTTGCTTACCCACCCAGGGTCCATCACACTGCTGAACATTTTAAGAGGTAGAAAAAGTACCCTGGAATCATACCCAAAAAATGACTCTAAGAATTTTTAGAAGATCTTAAAACCTGATAGGAAAATGGGAGAGAGGCACGAGCCAACACGTTATAAGAAAGACGTATCACTCGCCTTAAAATTTATGAAGACATGTTAAAGACATGAGCAGCCAATACACAAGAAGAGTATGGAACTAGCCCCGAAACACATTAAAATATATTAAATCTGACGAAGGTAAGAAAAATCCTACTAAAATTCCCTTGAGAGCTGAAATGCAGGCAGAAGTGGCATAGATGTTACATATTGCAGACAGAGACATTAAGATACTTGGAATAACTATGTTTTGTGTGTTCTAAAATAAGGAGAGACAGGGAAATCCTAAAATAGACTCGATTGATCTTACAGATATGAAAAATAATAGTGTCAGATGAAGCATATTTTAAGGGTTTCCTGATAGTTCATACAGGAAAAAGAAAAAAAAAAAAACCTGCACCATGGGAGACAGGATTCAATCCCTGGGTTGGGAAGATATCCTGGAGGGGGGAATGGCAGTCTGCTCCCGTGTGCTTGCTGCAGAATCCCCATGGACAGAGGAGCCTGGCAGGCTACAGTCCATGGGGTCACAAAGTGTTGGACACAGATGAGCAACAAAGCACAGCACAGCACATTGAATGTTTGTGATAGAAAGCAGGTAGGGAGGAAAGAGGGAGAAAGGGAAACAAGGGAAATGAAAGGAAGGAAAGAAAATGCTCCATTGCTGGTGAGAACAGAGCAACCAGAGATGTCCCCCAGCAGGACAGCACCCCAGATGGCCATCATAGCACTCTCACCCGGTTTGAAACATCCATCTCCAACTTTGGTCCCACTCCTTCAACCAAACTCATGTGCAGGGTTTACCACTAACAAGCTAATAGTCATCATGGTTTCTCCTCATTCAAATCCTGATTCACCCAGAGGTGAAAAAGACACGTGTGCCCCAATGTTCTCACAGCACTGTTTACAATAGCTAGGGCATGGAGGCAACCTAGATGTCCATCAGCAGATAAATGGGTAAGAAAGCTGTGGTATATAGACACAATGGAATATTGCTCAGCCATTAAAAAGCACACACGTGATTCCATTCTAATGAGGTGGATGAAACTGGAGCCTATTCTACAGAGCGACGTAAGTCAGAGACAAAAACACCAATACACTATACTAAGGCATATATATTGAATTTAGGAAGATGGAGATGATAACCCCCTACGGGAGACAGCAAAATGACACAGATTTACAGAAGAGTCTTTTGGACTCAGTGGTAAATGGGGAGGGTGGGATGATCTGAAAGAATAGCATTGAAACATGTATATTATCATATGTGAAAGGAATGCCAGTCCATGTTCGGTGCATAAGACAGAGTGCTCAAGGTTGGTGCACTGGGCAGACCCAGAGGGACGGGATGGGGAGCGAGGTGTGGGGGGTATCAGGATGGGGAACACATGTATACCCATGGCTGATTCATGTCAATGTATGGAAAATACAGCACAATATTGTAACGTAATTACAAACCATTGAAAATAAATAAAATTAAATACATTCCTTTGCCAAAAAGGGCCTAATCAGTGTTTGATTTTTGACCTCCAAAAAAACCATTCTTTCCTTCTTTCTTCCCTCCTTCCTCACCCCGCTTTCTTTCCATTTCTTTCTCTTTAGACAGCTGTTAAAGCTTGCTTTCCATTTATAGTTATGACAAAGTCTTGGCTCTATTTCCCATGTTGAACAATGCATCCGTGAGCTCATCTTCCACCTTATTAACACTGCATGCCTCGCACTCCCCCACCTCTGTATTACCTCTCCGTCTTCCCCTCCCCACTGGTAACTAGTAGATGTGTCTCTATATCTGTGCACTTCCATTTTTATCATATTCTCTACATTGTTACATGCTTAGATTCTATAAGTGATATCATACAGTATTTGTGTATCTCTGTCTGAGTTATGTTACTCAATATTCTACCTTCGATATTGCTGCATATGTCAATATTCCATTCTCTGGATGGGCAGCTTCTCTGTATGCCTTTTGAACAAATGGCACTGACCCCACACACAGGACACAGCTCCCCAGCTAAGTGTCCATCTCTGCACTCACACAGAGAAATTCCAAGTCCTCTTCGTCTTCTCCCATGGGAAGTGTGTCTATGAAGCTCAGACTGGAACCAGTTTTTGACCCTACTTTCTGGAAACCTGGACCTTCTGGTCCCATCTCCAACTCCACAGAAGCCATCTCCCTCCCTCCTCACACACTTATCCCCTCCCTCTCCTCTCCGCCCCCTACTATCAGAGAACTGGGAGACAAATATAAATTCACATCAGGTTGATTGTATTTTATTTTCCTTTCTAATGTATGGAGTTGCTCTAATATTCAGCATCTGTACTGTTGGCCAGTACTCAGCGGCTAGACCCCCGAACATTTCTGAGTTCACTAGCCATGCCCCGAAATCACTAGCTGTCCACTGGTCCAGCTGGAATGGCAGGGGTCTCCATGGTCTCTGGGACCTCCTCTGTGTCGTTCTGATTAGCTGGAATGGCAGGGGTCTCCATGGATTCTGGGACCTCCTCTGGTTCCTTCTGACTACCTGGAATGGCAGGGGTCTCCATGGATTCTGGGACCTCCTCTGGTTCCTTCTGATTCAGCTGTTCATTCGCCTTGGAACTCTGGCTACAGAGCTTTGAGCATCTGATTTTCTGAAGCCTTTTTTGTGGTGGGAGTTTTATGAGAAGTTTTCATGGGCAGTTTTGACAGAATGGGATTATTCACACTCTTGGTTACCTTGGCCACCTGGAGAAAATAAGAGAGGAATGAAAGACTGGCACTGGATTAGGACAGAGTGTGAAGACAGGTGGGAACAATGGCTTCAGGAAAAGGGGTGTGGCAGAGAAGGGTTATGTGCAAGGCAAGGACAGGTGAGGGTGACTTTTGGGGTGGTGTCCATGGGCTAGAGGAGTTTGGCTGAATTCAGATCACTGTGCCATTTTCTCTGGACCTCAGTTGATAGGAGGTCTTCATCTTCTCCTGGGTAACAGGAGGTGGGTGTTCCATAACTACTCTGGAGCTTTGTGGCTTCCCAGTCACCTCAGCCATTTGGAGGACTCACAGTAGTCTGCTCAGAGCCCCTGAGCACCACTATATATACCCGTCCCCATGGAGCCTCACCCTCATGCTTTATGAGGTCAGCAAGTCTCTTCCCCAGCCAATGGTGGCCTAGGTGAGCTTTGACATCACAAAGCCCCATCCTGACATGTCTAGCGGAGGATGGGGAACAATTCAGATGACTTGCAGGGAGAAATGAGGCATTAGTAATGCCCTAAATATGCCTCCAAACTCACCTGCCACCCTCACCTCTATGTCAACTCTGATGGGTCACACAGCAGCAGAGTGAATCTCCTCCAGACCTTGCCCCTCAGCCATACTCCTCAAGCATTCATTCTGTTCTTTCTCAGCTTTCACCATTATCTAGCTTTTCATATCTTGCCTAAACTCCCTCCATGACAACTAGGTTGTGTTTAAGTGCCTGTGGAAGCGAGAATCATTCCACGTTCCTCATGCAATGTGGTCTGAATGCACCTTGAAGCCCATTGAATTCTGGGCCATCTGACAGAAACCTTTCCATCCCGCCTCCTTGTCTCTGTGTTACCGGAGTTTGCCTCCGTTATCTGGTATCCAGTCAGAAACCCTTGTCTTCAGGCTGTGAGAATGCAGTGAATACACTTGCCGTTGCTCCACACGTAGCTGTCTCGTTTAAAATCTAGGACTCAGGGTCACCTCACCAGGAGTAGTACCCAGGCTTGGGTTTGAACAGGGTGATGGGGATGGGTCAGAGAAATGCATGTTTCAGGTTGTGCTGGGGGATCCCATGCAGGAAATGGCCACATGCGGCTGATTAGTATTCCGAGCAAGGGGTGAAGCTCGCCTAGTGCTGTGTGAGCCTTGTGTGCTAAGGTCTTCTCAAACGTGCCCTCAGAAACCTCTCTTCTCATCTTGTTTTCTTGCTGGAAGCTCCCATGGTGCTTACCTCACAACCAAAACCAAGGTGGAATTCATTTCCAAGAGCAGCTGCCACAAGCTTCCAGTTTCTTGGACGAAACACTGAGACATCCTGACCTGTGCATCTAGTTCCCATGGTGTCTCATCGAGCTGGGTGGCTCTGCAGGAAAGAGGAATGGACTGTGTGGTCCACCTCAGTCCTTGTTTTTCCAATTGACTCGTAGAGTCAAGCAGCCTGAGGTGCACCCCTGGGGACAGTTTGTTGGCTTCGTGGGTTTTCTTGGGTTCCCTGTGAAGGGTTCACTTCCTGGTGTCCACTTGTTGCTTACCCACCCAGGGTCCATCACACTGCTGAACATTTTAAGAGGTAGAAAAAGCACCCCGGAATCATACCCAAAAAATGACTCTAAGAATTTTTAGAAGATCTTAAAACCTGATAGGAAAATGGGAGAGAGGCACGAGCCAACACGTTATAAGAAAGACGTATCACTCGCCTTAAAATTTATGAAGACATGTTAAAGACATGAGCAGCCAATACACAAGAAGAGTATGGAACTAGCCCCGAAACACATTAAAATATATTAAATCTGACGAAGGTAAGAAAAATCCTACTAAAATTCCCTTGAGAGCTGAAATGCAGGCAGAAGTGGCATAGATGTTACATATTGCAGACAGAGACATTAAGATACTTGGAATAACTATGTTTTGTGTGTTCTAAAATAAGGAGAGACAGGGAAATCCTAAAATAGACTCGATTGATCTTACAGATATGAAAAATAATAGTGTCAGATGAAGCATTTTTTAAGGGTTTCCTGATAGCTCATACAGGAAAAAGAAAACAAAAACAAAAACAAAACCTGCACCATGGGAGACAGGATTCAATCCCTGGGTTGGGAAGATATCCTGGAGGGGGGAATGGCAGCCTGCTCCCATGTGCTTGCTGCAGAATCCCCATGGACAGAGGAGCCTGGCAGGCTACAGTCCATGGGGTCACAAAGTGTTGGACACAGCTGAGCAACAAAGCACAGCACAGCACATTGAATGTTTGTGATAGAAAGCAGGTAGGGAGGAAAGAGGGAGAAAGGGAAACAAGGGAAATGAAAGGAAGGAAAGAAAATGCTCCATTGCTGGTGAGAACAGAGCAACCAGAGATGTCCCCCAGCAGGACAGCACCCCAGATGGCCATCATAGCACTCTCACCCGGTTTGAAACATCCATCTCCAACTTTGGTCCCACTCCTTCAACCAAACTCATGTGCAGGGTTTACCACTAACAAGCTAATAGTCATCATGGTTTCTCCTCATTCAAATCCTGATTCACCCAGAGGTGAAAAAGACACGTGTGCCCCAATGTTCTCACAGCACTGTTTACAATAGCTAGGGCATGGAGGCAACCTAGATGTCCATCAGCAGATAAATGGGTAAGAAAGCTGTGGTATATAGACACAATGGAATATTGCTCAGCCATTAAAAAGAACACACGTGATTCCATTCTAATGAGGTGGATGAAACTGGAGCCTATTCTACAGAGCGACGTAAGTCAGAGACAAAAACACCAATACACTATACTAAGGCATATATATTGAATTTAGGAAGATGGAGATGATAACCCCCTACGGGAGACAGCAAAAAGACACAGATTTACAGAAGAGTCTTTTGGACTCAGTGGTAAATGGGGAGGGTGGGATGATCTGAAAGAATAGCATTGAAACATGTATATTATCATATGTGAAAGGAATGCCAGTCCATGTTCGGTGCATAAGACAGAGTGCTCAAGGTTGGTGCACTGGGCAGACCCAGAGGGATGGGATGGGGAGCGAGGTGTGGGGGGTATCAGGATGGGGAACACATGTATACCCATGGCTGATTCATGTCAATGTATGGAAAATACAGCACAATATTGTAACGTAATTACAAACCATTGAAAATAAATAAAATTAAATACATTCCTTTGCCAAAAAGGGCCTAATCAGTGTTTGATTTTTGACCTCCAAAAAAACCATTCTTTCCTTCTTTCTTCCCTCCTTCCTCACCCCGCTTTCTTTCCATTTCTTTCTCTTTAGACAGCTGTTAAAGCTTGCTTTCCATTTATAGTTATGACAAAGTCTTGGCTCTATTTCCCATGTTGAACAATGCATCCCTGAGCTCATCTTCCACCTTATTAACACTGCATGCCTCGCACTCCCCCACCTCTGTATTACCTCTCCGTCTTCCCCTCCCCACTGGTAACTAGTAGATGTGTCTCTATATCTGTGCACTTCCATTTTTATCATATTCTCTACATTGTTACATGCTTAGATTCTATAAGTGATATCATACAGTATTTGTGTATCTCTGTCTGAGTTATGTTACTCAATATTCTACCTTCGATATTGCTGCATATGTCAATATTCCATTCTCTGGATGGGCAGCTTCTCTGTATGCCTTTTGAACAAATGGCACTGACCCCACACACAGGACACAGCTCCCCAGCTAAGTGTCCATCTCTGCACTCACACAGAGAAATTCCAAGTCCTCTTCCTCTTCTCCCATGGGAAGTGTGTCTATGAAGCTCAGACTGGAACCAGTTTTTGACCCTACTTTCTGGAAACCTGGACCTTCTGGTCCCATCTCCAACTCCACAGAAGCCATCTCCCTCCCTCCTCACACACTTATCCCCTCCCTCTCCTCTCCGCCCCCTACTATCAGAGAACTGGGAGACAAATATAAATTCACATCAGGTTGATTGTATTTTATTTTCCTTTCTAATGTATGGAGTTGCTCTAATATTCAGCATCTGTACTGTTGGCCAGTACTCAGCGGCTAGACCCCCGAACATTTCTGAGTTCACTAGCCATGCCCCGAAATCACTAGCTGTCCACTGGTCCAGCTGGAATGGCAGGGGTCTCCATGGTCTCTGGGACCTCCTCTGTGTCGTTCTGATTAGCTGGAATGGCAGGGGTCTCCATGGATTCTGGGACCTCCTCTGGTTCCTTCTGACTACCTGGAATGGCAGGGGTCTCCATGGATTCTGGGACCTCCTCTGGTTCCTTCTGATTCAGCTGTTCATTCGCCTTGGAACTCTGGCTACAGAGCTTTGAGCATCTGATTTTCTGAAGCTTTTTTGTGGTGGGAGTTTTATGAGAAGTTTTCATGGGCAGTTTTGACAGAATGGGATTATTCACACTCTTGGTTACCTTGGCCACCTGGAGAAAATAAGAGAGGAATGAAAGACTGGCACTGGATTAGGACAGAGTGTGAAGACAGGTGGGAACAATGGCTTCAGGAAAAGGGGTGTGGCAGAGAAGGGTTATGTGCAAGGCAAGGACAGGTGAGGGTGACTTTTGGGGTGGTGTCCATGGGCTAGAGGAGTTTGGCTGAATTCAGATCACTGTGCCATTTTCTCTGGACCTCAGTTGATAGGAGGTCTTCATCTTCTCCTGGGTAACAGGAGGTGGGTGTTCCATAACTACTCTGGAGCTTTGTGGCTTCCCAGTCACCTCATTCATTTGGAGGACTCACAGTAGTCTGCTCAGAGCCCCTGAGCACCACTATATATACCCGTCCCCATGGAGCCTCACCCTCATGCTTTATGAGGTCAGCAAGTCTCTTCCCCAGCCAATGGTGGCCTAGGTGAGCTTTGACATCACAAAGCCCCATCCTGACATGTCTAGCGGAGGATGGGGAACAATTCAGATGACTTGCAGGGAGAAATGAGGCATTAGTAATGCCCTAAATATGCCTCCAAACTCACCCGCCACCCTCACCTCTATGTCAACTCTGATGGGTCACACAGCAGCAGAGTGAATCTCCTCCAGACCTTGCCCCTCAGCCATACTCCTCAAGCATTCATTCTGTTCTTTCTCAGCTTTCACCATTATCTAGCTTTTCATATCTTGCCTAAACTCCCTCCATGACAACTAGGTTGTGTTTAAGTGCCTGTGGAAGCGAGAATCATTCCACGTTCCTCATGCAATGTGGTCTGAATGCACCTTGAAGCCCATTGAATTCTGGGCCATCTGACAGAAACCTTTCCATCCCGCCTCCTTGTCTCTGTGTTACCGGAGTTTGCCTCCGTTATCTGGTATCCAGTCAGAAACCCTTGTCTTCAGGCTGTGAGAATGCAGTGAATACACTTGCCGTTGCTCCACACGTAGCTGTCTCGTTTAAAATCTAGGACTCAGGGTCACCTCACCAGGAGTAGTACCCAGGCTTGGGTTTGAACAGGGTGATGGGGATGGGTCAGAGAAATGCATGTTTCAGGTTGTGCTGGGGGATCCCATGCAGGAAATGGCCACATGCGGCTGATTAGTATTCCGAGCAAGGGGTGAAGCTCGCCTAGCACTGTGTGAGCCTTGTGTGCTAAGGTCTTCTCAAACGTGCCCTCAGAAACCTCTCTTCTCATCTTGTTTTCTTGCTGGAAGCTCCCATGGTGCTTACCTCACAACCAAAACCAAGGTGGAATTCATTTCCAAGAGCAGCTGCCACAAGCTTCCAGTTTCTTGGACGAAACACTGAGACATCCTGACCTGTGCATCTAGTTCCCATGGTGTCTCATCGAGCTGGGTGGCTCTGCAGGAAAGAGGAATGGACTGTGTGGTCCACCTCAGTCCTTGTTTTTCCAATTGACTCGTAGAGTCAAGCAGCCTGAGGTGCACCCCTGGGGACAGTTTGTTGGCTTCGTGGGTTTTCTTGGGTTCCCTGTGAAGGGTTCACTTCCTGGTGTCCACTTGTTGCTTACCCACCCAGGGTCCATCACACTGCTGAACATTTTAAGAGGTAGAAAAAGCACCCCGGAATCATACCCAAAAAATGACTCTAAGAATTTTTAGAAGATCTTAAATCCTGATAGGAAAATGGGAGAGAGGCACGAGCCAACACGTTATAAGAAAGACGTATCACTGGCCTTAAAATTTATGAAGACATGTTAAAGACATGAGCAGCCAATACACAAGAAGAGTATGGAACTAGCCCCGAAACACATTAAAATATATTAAATCTGACGAAGGTAAGAAAAATCCTACTAAAATTCCCTTGAGAGATGAAATGCAGGCAGAAGTGGCATAGATGTTACATACTGCAGACAGAGACATTAAGATACTTGGAATAACTATGTTTTGTGTGTTCTAAAATAAGGAGAGACAGGGAAATCCTAAAATAGACTCGATTGATCTTACAGATATGAAAAATAATAGTGTCAGATGAAGCATATTTTAAGGGTTTCCTGATAGCTCATACAGGAAAAAGAAAAAAAAAAAAACCTGCACCATGGGAGACAGGATTCAATCCCTGGGTTGGGAAGATATCCTGGAGGGGGGAATGGCAGTCTGCTCCCGTGTGCTTGCTGCAGAATCCCCATGGACAGAGGAGCCTGGCAGGCTACAGTCCATGGGGTCACAAAGTGTTGGACACAGCTGAGCAACAAAGCACAGCACAGCACATTGAATGTTTGTGATAGAAAGCAGGTAGGGAGGAAAGAGGGAGAAAGGGAAACAAGGGAAATGAAAGGAAGGAAAGAAAATGCTCCATTGCTGGTGAGAACAGAGCAACCAGAGATGTCCCCCAGCAGGACAGCACCCCAGATGGCCATCATAGCACTCTCACCCGGTTTGAAACATCCATCTCCAACTTTGGTCCCACTCCTTCAACCAAACTCATGTGCAGGGTTTACCACTAACAAGCTAATAGTCATCATGGTTTCTCCTCATTCAAATCCTGATTCACCCAGAGGTGAAAAAGACACGTGTGCCCCAATGTTCTCACAGCACTGTTTACAATAGCTAGGGCATGGAGGCAACCTAGATGTCCATCAGCAGATAAATGGGTAAGAAAGCTGTGGTATATAGACACAATGGAATATTGCTCAGCCATTAAAAAGCACACACGTGATTCCATTCTAATGAGGTGGATGAAACTGGAGCCTATTCTACACAGCGACGTAAGTCAGAGACAAAAACACCAATACACTATACTAAGGCATATATATTGAATTTAGGAAGATGGAGATGATAACCCCCTACGGGAGACAGCAAAAAGACACAGATTTACAGAAGAGTCTTTTGGACTCAGTGGTAAATGGGGAGGGTGGGATGATCTGAAAGAATAGCATTGAAACATGTATATTATCATATGTGAAAGGAATGCCAGTCCATGTTCGGTGCATAAGACAGGGTGCTCAAGTTTGGCGCACTGGGCAGACCCAGAGGGACGGGATGGGGAGCGAGGTGTGGGGGGTATCAGGATGGGGAACACATGTATACCCATGGCTGATTCATGTCAATGTATGGAAAATACAGCACAATATTGTAACGTAATTACAAACCATTGAAAATAAATAAAATTAAATACATTCCTTTGCCAAAAAGGGCCTAATCAGTGTTTGATTTTTGACCTCCAAAAAAACCATTCTTTCCTTCTTTCTTCCCTCCTTCCTCACCCCGCTTTCTTTCCATTTCTTTCTCTTTAGACAGCTGTTAAAGATTGCTTTCCATTTATAGTTATGACAAAGTCTTGGCTCTATTTCCCATGTTGAACAATGCATCCCTGAGCTCATCTTCCACCTTATTAACACTGCATGCCTCGCACTCCCCCACCTCTGTATTACCTCTCCGTCTTCCCCTCCCCACTGGTAACTAGTAGATGTGTCTCTATATCTGTGCACTTCCATTTTTATCATATTCTCTACATTGTTACATGCTTAGATTCTATAAGTGATATCATACAGTATTTGTGTATCTCTGTCTGAGTTATGTTACTCAATATTCTACCTTCGATATTGCTGCATATGTCAATATTCCATTCTCTGGATGGGCAGCTTCTCTGTATGCCTTTTGAACAAATGGCACTGACCCCACACACAGGACACAGCTCCCCAGCTAAGTGTCCATCTCTGCACTCACACAGAGAAATTCCAAGTCCTCTTCCTCTTCTCCCATGGGAAGTGTGTCTATGAAGCTCAGACTGGAACCAGTTTTTGACCCTACTTTCTGGAAACCTGGACCTTCTGGTCCCATCTCCAACTCCACAGAAGCCATCTCCCTCCCTCCTCACACACTTATCCCCTCCCTCTCCTCTCCGCCCCCTACTATCAGAGAACTGGGAGACAAATATAAATTCACATCAGGTTGATTGTATTTTATTTTCCTTTCTAATGTATGGAGTTGCTCTAATATTCAGCATCTGTACTGTTGGCCAGTACTCAGCGGCTAGACCCCCGAACATTTCTGAGTTCACTAGCCATGCCCCGAAATCACTAGCTGTCCACTGGTCCAGCTGGAATGGCAGGGGTCTCCATGGTCTCTGGGACCTCCTCTGTGTCGTTCTGATTAGCTGGAATGGCAGGGGTCTCCATGAATTCTGGGACCTCCTCTGGTTCCTTCTGACTACGTGGAATGGCAGGGGTCTCCATGGATTCTGGGACCTCCTCTGGTTCCTTCTGGTTCAGCTGTTCATTCGCCTTGGAACTCTGGCTACAGAGCTTTGAGCATCTGATTTTCTGAAGCTTTTTTGTGGTGGGAGTTTTATGAGAAGTTTTCATGGGCAGTTTTGACAGAATGGGATTATTCACACTCTTGGTTACCTTGGCCACCTGGAGAAAATAAGAGAGGAATGAAAGACTGGCACTGGATTGGGACAGAGTGTGAAGACAGGTGGGAACAATGGCTTCAGGAAAAGGGGTGTGGGCAGAGAAGGATTATGTGCAAGGCAAGGACAGGTGAGGGTGTCCTTTGGGGGTGCTGTCCATGGGCTAGAGGAGTTTGGCTGAATTCAGATCACTGTGCCATTTTCTCTGCACCTCAGTTGATAGGAGGTCTTCATCATCTCCTGGGTAACAGGAGGTGGGTGTTCCATAACTACTCTGGAGCTTTCTGGCTTCCCAGTCACCTCATTCATTTGGAGGATTCACAGTGGTCTGCTCAGTGCCCCTGAGCACTCCTATATATACCCACCCACATGGAGCCTCACCCTCATGCCTTATGAGGTCAGCAAGTCTCTTCGCCAGCCAATGGTGGCCTAGGTGAGCTTTGACATCACAAAGCCCCATCCTGACATGTCTAGCGGAGGATGGGGAACAATTCAGATGACTTGCAGGGAGAAATGTGGCATTAGTAATGCCCTAAATATGCCTCCAAACTCACCTGCCACCCTCACCTCTATGTCAACTCTGATGGGTCACACAGCAGCAGAGTGAATCTCCTCCAGACCTTGCCCCTCAGCCATACTCCTCAAGCATTCATTCTGTTCTTTCTCAGCTTTCACCATTATCTAGCTTTTCATATCTTGCCTAAACTCCCTCCATGACAACTAGGTTGTGTTTAAGTGCCTGTGGAAGCGAGAATCATTCCACGTTCCTCATGCAATGTGGTCTGAATGCACCTTGAAGCCCATTGAATTCTGGGCCATCTGACAGAAACCTTTCCATCCCGCCTCCTTGTCTCTGTGTTACCGGAGTTTGCCTCCGTTATCTGGTATCCAGTCAGAAACCCTTGTCTTCAGGCTGTGAGAATGCAGTGAATACACTTGCCGTTGCTCCACACGTAGCTGTCTCGTTTAAAATCTAGGACTCAGGGTCACCTCACCAGGAGTAGTACCCAGGCTTGGGTTTGAACAGGGTGATGGGGATGGGTCAGAGAAATGCATGTTTCAGGTTGTGCTGGGGGATCCCATGCAGGAAATGGCCACATGCGGCTGATTAGTATTCCGAGCAAGGGGTGAAGCTCGCCTAGTGCTGTGTGAGCCTTGTGTGCTAAGGTCTTCTCAAACGTGCCCTCAGAAACCTCTCTTCTCATCTTGTTTTCTTGCTGGAAGCTCCCATGGTGCTTACCTCACAACCAAAACCAAGGTGGAATTCATTTCCAAGAGCAGCTGCCACAAGCTTCCAGTTTCTTGGACGAAACACTGAGACATCCTGACCTGTGCATCTAGTTCCCATGGTGTCTCATCGAGCTGGGTGGCTCTGCAGGAAAGAGGAATGGACTGTATGGTCCACCACAGTCCTTGTTTTTCCAATTGACTCGTAGAGTCAAGCAGCCTGAAGTGCACCCCTGGGGACAGTTTGTTGGCTTCGTGGGTTTTCTTGGGTTCCCTGTGAAGGGTTCACTTCCTGGTGTCCACTTGTTGCTTACCCACCCAGGGTCCATCACACTGCTGAACATTTTAAGAGGTAGAAAAAGCACCCCGGAATCATACCCAAAAAATGACTCTAAGAAATTTTAGAAGATCTTAAAACCTGATAGGAAAATGGGAGAGAGGCACGAGCCAACACGTTATAAGAAAGACGTATCACTGGCCTTAAAATTTATGAAGACATGTTAAAGACATGAGCAGCCAATACACAAGAAGAGTATGGAACTAGCCCCGAAACACATTAAAATATATTAAATCTGACGAAGGTAAGAAAAATCCTACTAAAATTCCCTTCAGAGATGAAATGCAGGCAGAAGTGGCATAGATGTTACATACTGCAGACAGAGACATTAAGATACTTGGAATAACTATGTTTTGTGTGTTCTAAAATAAGGAGAGACCGGGAAATCCTAAAATAAACTCGATTGATTTTGCAGATATGAAAAATGATAGTGTCAGATGAAGCATATTTTAAGGGTTTCCTGATAGCTCATACAGGAAAAAGAAAAAAAAAAAAAAAACCTGCACCATGGGAGACAGGATTCAATCCCTGGGTTGGGAAGATATCCTGGAGGGGGGAATGGCAGTCTGCTCCCGTGTGCTTGCTGCAGAATCCCCATGGACAGAGGAGCCTGGCAGGCTACAGTCCATGGGGTCACAAAGTGTTGGACACAGATGAGCAACAAAGCACAGCACAGCACATTGAATGTTTGTGATAGAAAGCAGGTAGGGAGGAAAGAGGAAGAAAGGGAAACAAGGGAAATGAAAGGAAGGAAAGAAAATGCTCCATTGCTGGTGAGAACAGAGCAACCAGAGATGTCCCCCAGCAGGACAGCACCCCAGATGGCCATCATAGCACTCTCACCCGGTTTGAAACATCCATCTCCAACTTTGGTCCCACTCCTTCAACCAAACTCATGTGCAGGGTTTACCACTAACAAGCTAATAGTCATCATGGTTTCTCCTCATTCAAATCCTGATTCACCCAGAGGTGAAAAAGACACGTGTGCCCCAATGTTCTCACAGCACTGTTTACAATAGCTAGGGCATGGAGGCAACCTAGATGTCCATCAGCAGATAAATGGGTAAGAAAGCTGTGGTATATAGACACAATGGAATATTGCTCAGCCATTAAATAGAACACACGTGATTCCATTCTAATGAGGTGGATGAAACTGGAGCCTATTCTACAGAGCGACGTAAGTCAGAGACAAAAACACCAATACACTATACTAAGGCATATATATTGAATTTAGGAAGATGGAGATGATAACCCCCTACGGGAGACAGCAAAAAGACACAGATTTACAGAAGAGTCTTTTGGACTCAGTGGTAAATGGGGAGAGTGGGATGATCTGAAAGAATAGCATTGAAACATGTATATTATCATATGTGAAAGGAATGCCAGTCCATGTTCGGTGCATAAGACAGGGTGCTCAAGGTTGGTGCACTGGGCAGACCCAGAGGGATGGGATGGGGAGCGAGGTGTGGGGGGTATCAGGATGGGGAACACATGTATATCCATGGCTGATTCATGTCAATGTATGGAAAATACAGCACAATATTGTAACGTAATTACAAACCATTGAAAATAAATAAAATTAAATACATTCCTTTGCCAAAAAGGGCCTAATCAGTGTTTGATTTTTGACCTCCAAAAAAACCATTCTTTCCTTCTTTCTTCCCTCCTTCCTCACCCCGCTTTCTTTCCATTTCTTTCTCTTTAGACAGCTGTTAAAGCTTGCTTTCCATTTATAGTTGTGACAAAGTCTTGGCTCTATTTCCCATGTTGAACAATGCATCCCTGAGCTCATCTTCCACCTTATTAACACTGCATGCCTCGCACTCCCCCACCTCTGTATTACCTCTCCGTCTTCCCCTCCCCACTGGTAACTAGTAGATGTGTCTCTATATCTGTGCACTTCCATTTTTATCATATTCTCTACATTGTTACATGCTTAGATTCTATAAGTGATATCATACAGTATTTGTGTATCTCTGTCTGAGTTATGTTACTCAATATTCTAATTTCGATATTGCTGCATATGTCAATATTCCATTCTCTGGATGGGCAGCTTCTCTGTATGCCTTTTGAACAAATGGCACTGACCCCACACACAGGACACAGCTCCCCAGCTAAGTGTCCATCTCTGCACTCACACAGAGAAATTCCAAGTCCTCTTCCTCTTCTCCCATGGGAAGTGTGTCTATGAAGCTCAGACTGGAACCAGTTTTTGACCCTACTTTCTGGAAACCTGGACCTTCTGGTCCCATCTCCAACTCCACAGAAGCCATCTCCCTCCCTCCTCACACACTTATCCCCTCCCTCTCCTCTCCGCCCCCTACTATCAGAGAACTGGGAGACAAATATAAATTCACATCAGGTTGATTGTATTTTATTTTCCTTTCTAATGTATGGAGTTGCTCTAATATTCAGCATCTGTACTGTTGGCCAGTACTCAGCGGCTAGACCCCCGAACATTTCTGAGTTCACTAGCCATGCCCCGAAATCACTAGCTGTCCACTGGTCCAGCTGGAATGGCAGGGGTCTCCATGGTCTCTGGGACCTCCTCTGTGTCGTTCTGATTAGCTGGAATGGCAGGGGTCTCCATGGATTCTGGGACCTCCTCTGGTTCCTTCTGACTACGTGGAATGGCAGGGGTCTCCATGGATTCTGGTACCTCCTCTGGTTCCTTCTGGTTCAGCTCTTCATTCGCCTTGGAACTCTGGCTATAGAGCTTTGAGCATCTGATATTCTGAAGCTTTTTTGTGGTGGAAGTTTTATGAGAAATTTTCATGGGCAGTTTTGACAGAATGGGATTATTCACACTCTTGGTTACCTTGGCCACCTGGAGAAAAGGCACCGCTCCCCACACACGACACAGCTCCTCAGCTAAGTGTCCATCTCTGCACTCACACAGGGAAACTCCAAGTGCTCTTCCTCTTCTCGCATGGGAAGTGTGTCTTTGAAGCTCAGTCTGGAACTAGTTCTTCCCCCTACTCTGGCAACCTGGACCTTCTGGTCCCATCTCCAACTCCACAGAAGCCATCTCCCTCCCTCCTCACACTCTTATCCCTTCCTTGCCATCTCTGCCCCCACTATCGGAGAACTCAGAGACAAAGATAATTTCACCTCAGATTGATTTTATTTATTTTTGATATTAGAATATACAGTTGCTATTATATTCAGCATGTGTACTTTTGGCCAGTATTCAGCGGCTAGAACCCGAAGAATTTCTGAGGTGTCTAGCCATGCCCCGAAGTCACTGGCTGCCCACTGGTCCAGCGGGAATGGCAGGGGACTCCATGGTCTCTGGGACCTCCTCTGTTTCGTTCTATTTAGCTGGATGCCAGGGGTTTCCATGGTTTCTGGGACCTCCTCTCTTTCGTTCTGATTAGCTGGAATGGCTGGGGTCTCCATGGTCTCTGGCACCTCCTCTGATTCATTCTGATTAGCTGGAATGGCAGGGTTCTCCATGGTCTAGGGACCTCCTCCTATTCCTTCTGATTCAGCTGTTCTATCGCCTTGGAACTCTGGCTACAGAGATTGTGCATCTGATTTTCTTAAGCTTTTTTGAGGTGGGAGATTTCAGAAAGATTGCTTAGGCAGCTTTGCCGGAATGGGATTATTCACCCTCACGGATACCCTGGCCACCTGGAGAAAACAAGACAGGGAGCAAGAATGGCACTGGTTTAGGGAAGAATGTGAAGACAGGTGGAACAATTGTTTCAGTAGAAGGTGTGTGGGCCGAGAAGGGTTATTTGCCAGGCAAGGACAGGTCAGGGTGTCTTCTGGGCAAGAGGAGTTTGGCTGGGTTCAGTTCACCTTGACATTTTTCTCTGGACCTCAATGGATAGGAGGTCTTCATCTTCTCCTGAGTAACAGGAGGTGGGTGTTCCATAACTACTCTGGAGTCTTGTGGCTTCCCAGTCACCTCAGTCAAGGATAGGACTCACAGTGGTCTGCTCAGAGCCCCTGAGCACCCCTATATATACCCGTCCCCATGGAGCCTCACCGTCATGCTTTATGAGGTCATCAAGTCTCTTCCCCAGCCAATGGTCGCCCTGGATAAGTTTTGACATCACAGAGCCCCATCCTGACATGTCTAGCAGAGGACGGGCAGCAATTCAGATGATTTGCTGGGAGAAATGAGGC
This sequence comes from Cervus canadensis, assembly GCF_019320065.1. Classification (NCBI taxonomy): domain Eukaryota; kingdom Metazoa; phylum Chordata; class Mammalia; order Artiodactyla; family Cervidae; genus Cervus; species Cervus canadensis. Next base: position 4,771,660 of record NC_057419.1, read on the forward strand.
ATTAGTAATGCCCTTAAGAGACCTCCAAACTCACCTGCCACACTCACCTCTATGTCAACTCTGATGGGTCACACGGTAGGCAGAGTGCATGTCCTCCAAACCTTGCCCCACAGCCGCACTCCTTGGGCATTCATTCTGTTCTCCCTCACCTTTCACCATTATCTAGCTTTTCATATCTTGCCTCAACTCCCTCCATGACAACTAGGTTGCATTTATGTGTTTGTGGAAGTGAGACTCATTGCTCGTTCATCCTGCAATGTCGTCTGAATGCACCTTGAAGCCCATTGAATTCTGCGCCAGGCGACTGAAAGCTTTCCATCCCACCTCCTTGTCTCAGTGTTCCCGGAGCTCGCCTCCATTGTCTGGACTCCAGTTGGAAACCCTAGTATTCAGACTGTTAGAATGCAGTGAATACACTTGCCCTTGCTCCAAACGGAGCTGTCTCGTTTCAAGTCTAGGACTCAGGGTCACCTCACTGGGAGTACTACCCAGGCTTGGGTTTGAACATGGTGATGGGGAAGTGGGAGAGAAATACATGTTTAATGTGCTGCTGGGGGTCCCGTGCAGGAAATGCCCACCTGCGCTGGTTAGTATTCCCAGCATAGGGTGCAGCTTGCCCAGAGCTGTGTGAGCCTTGTGTGCAAAGGTCTTCTCAACACATGCCTTCACAAATCTCCTTTTTCATCTTATTTTCTTGCTGGAAGCTCCCTTGGAGCTTACTTCAACACCAAAACCAAGGTGAAATTCATTTCCATCAGCAGCTGCTACAAGCTTCCAGCTTCTTGGACGAAACACTGTGTCATCCTGACCAGTTAATCTGGTTCCCAAGGTGTCTCAGTGAGCTGGTTGGCTCTGGAGAAAAGGGAATGGGTTGTGTGCTCCACCTCAGTCCTCATTTGCCCAACTGACTCGTAGGGTCAACCAGCCTGAGGTGCACGCCTGGGGACAGTTTGTTGGCTTATTGGGTCTTCCTGCGTATCCTGTGAAGTGTTCACATCCTGTTGTACATTTGTTGTTTACTCACTCAGGGTCCATCACATTGTTTAACATTTTCAGAGGTAGAAAAAGCATGCCGTAAACAAACCCAAAAGATGACTCTTAGAATTTTCAGAAGATCTTAAAACCTGATAGAAAAATGGGCAAGAGGCACGAGCCAACACTTTATAAGAAAGATGTATCACTGGCCTTTAAATTTATGAAGACATGTTTAAAGGCATGAGCAGCCAGTTCACAGGAAAGTATGGAAGTAGCCCCCAACCACGTTAAGAACGCAGTAAAACTCACGAAGTTAAGGAAAATCATACTCAAATTGCCTTGAGAGCTGAAACGTAGGCAGAAGAGACATAGATTTTAGTAATTGCAGACATAGACATTAGGGTAATTGGAATAAATGTGTTTTGTGTGTACTAAATATAAGGAGACTCATGGAAATCATAAAGGGGACCCCATTTGATCTTACAGATATGAAAAACATAGTGTCAAATGAAGGGCATTTTAAGGGTTTCCTGATGGCTTGAACTGTAAAACATAAAAACCCACCAGCAACATGGGAGACCAGGATTCAATCCTTGGATGGGAAGATGCCTTGGAGGGGAGAATGGCAGCCTGCTCCTGTATGCTTACCTGGAGAATCCCCATGGACAGAGGAGCCTGGTGTGCTGCAGTCCATGTGGTCCCAAAGAGTTTGACATGGCTGAACAACGAAGCACAGCACAGCGCACCACATTGAATGTTTATGAAAGAAATTCAGGTAGGGAGGAAAGGGACAGAAAGGGAAACAAGGGAAATGAAAGGAAGAAAAGAACATCGTCCATTGCTGGTGAGAACAGAGCAACCAGAGATGTCTCCCAGCAGGAAAACATAACACATGTCCATCTGAGCATTCTCAGCCGGTTTGAAACAACCATCTCCTACTTTGGTTCCACTCCTTCAACCAAATACATGTTCAGGTTTTACCATTAAAAGGCTGATAGTCATCATGGTTTCTCATCATTCAAAACCTGATTCACCCAGAAGTGAAAAAGACACGTGTGCCCCAATGTTCATCACAGCACTGTTTACAATAACCAGGGCATGGAAGCAACCTAGATGTCCATCAGCAGACAAATGGGTAAGAAAGCTGTGGTACATAGACACAATGGAATATTGCTCAGCCATTAAAAAGAACACATGTTAATCCATTCTAATGAGGCGGATGACACTGGAGCCTATTATACAGAGCGAAGTAAGTCAGAAAGAAAAACACCAATCCACTATACTAAGGCATATATATTGAATTTAGGACGACGGAGATGATAAACCTATATGGGAAAGAGCAAAAAAAATCAGATTACAGAACAGTCTTTTGGATTCTGTAGAAGAAGGCGAGGGTGGGATGATCTGAGAGAATAGCATTGAAACCTGGGTATTATCATATGTGAAAGGGATAGCCAGTCCATGGTCGATGCATAAGACAGGGTGCACAGGACTGGTTCACCGGGCTGACCCAGAGGCATTGGATTAAGAGGAAGATGTGAGGGGAATCAGGATGGGGAATAAATGTACTCCCATGGCTGATTCATGTCAATGTATTGCAAACCCACCACAATATTGTAAAGTAAATACCCACCAATTAAAACAAATAAAGTAAAATAAAATAAAATAGAATGCTTTGATAAGAAGGGCCTAATCAGTATTGAATTTTTGACCTACAGGAACGCCCTTCTTTTCCTTCCTTTCTTCCCTCCTTCCTCCCCCCTCTTTCTTTCCTTTTCTTTCTGATTTTACAAATGTTAAAGCTTGCTTTCCATTTATAGTTATGACAAAGTCCTGGCTCTATTCCCCATGTTGTGCAATGCATTCCTGAGCTCACCTTCCACCTAACTATCACTGCGTGCCTCCCACTCCGCCACTTCTGTATTGCCCCACCCTCTTCCCCTCCCCGCTGGTAACCAGTAGATGCTTCTCTATATTTGTGCACCTCCATTTTTATCATATTCTTTCATTGTGGTATGTTTACTTTCTATAAATGATATCATACAGTATTTGTCAATCTCTGTCTGAGTTATTTTACTCAATATTCTAACTTCGATGTGGCTGCAAATGTCAATATTCCATTCTTTTGATGGGGCAGCTCCTTTGTATGCCTTTTGAGCAAATGGCACTGCTCCCCCACACACGACACAGCTCCTCAGCTAAGTGTCCATCTCTGCACTCACACAGGGAAACTCTAAATGCTCTTCCTCTGTTCCCATAGGAAGTGTGTCTTTGAAGCTCAGTCTGGAACCAGTTCTTCCCCCTACTCCGGCAACCTGGACCTTCTGGTCCCATCTCCAACTCCACAGAAGCCGTCTCCCTCCCACCTCACACATGTATCCCTTCCTTGCCCCCTCTGTCCCCACTATCTCAGAACTCAGAGACAAAGATAGTTTCACATCAGCTAGATTTTACTTTAGTTTTGTTATTAGAATATGCAGTTGCTATTATATTCAGCATGTGTACTTTTGGATAGTATTCAGCAGCCAGACCCGCAAGCATTTCTGAGGTGTCTAGTCATGCCCCGAAGTCACTGGCTGCCCACTGGTCCAGCGGGAATGGCAGGGGTCTCCATGGTCTCTGGGACCTCCTCTGGTTCATTCTGATTAACTGGAATGGCAGGGGTCTGCATGGTCTCTGAGACCTCGTCTGGTTCATTCTGATTAACTGGAAATGCAGGGTTCTCCAATGTCTCTGAGTCCACCTCTCATTCATTCTGATTAGCTGGCATGGCAGGGGTCTCCATGGTGTCTGGGAGCTTCTAAGGTTGATTGTGATTAGCTGGAAATAATGGGTCTCAATGGTTTCTGGAAATTCCTCTGACTCATTCTGATTATCTGGAATAGCAGGGGTCTCCATGGTGTCTGAGAGCTCCACTGGTTCCTTCTGATTACCTGGAATGGCAGGGGTCTCCATGGTCTCTGGGACCTCCTCTGGTTCCTTCTGATTAGCTGGAATGGAGGGGTCTCCATGGTCTCTGGGACCTCCTCTCTTTCGTTCTGATTAGCTGTAATGGCAGGGTTCTCCATGGTCTCTGGGAACTGCTCCTGTTCGTTCTGATTAGCTGGAATGGCAGGGGTCTCCATGGTCTCTGGGAACTCCTCTCTTTCGTTCTGATTGGCTGGAATGGCAGGGGTCTCCATGGTCTCTGGGACCTCCCCTCTTGCGTTCTGATTAGCTGGAATGGCAGTGTTCTCCATGGTCTCTGGGAACTCCTCTCGTTTATTCTGATTAGCTGGAATGGCAGGGGTCTCCATGGTCTCTGGGACCTCCTCTCTTTCGTTCTGATCAGCTGGAATGGCAGGGGTCTCCATGGTCTCTGGGACTTTTCTGGTTCTTTTTGATTAGCTGTTATGGCAGGGTTCTCCATGGTCTCTGGGACCTCCTTTGATTCATCCTGATTAGCTGGAATGGCTAGGGTCTCCATGGTGTCTGGTACCTCCTCTGATTCATTCTAATTAGCTGGAATGGCAGGGGTCTCCATGGTCTCTGGGAACTGCTCCTGTTCGTTCTGATTAGCTGGAATGGCAGGGGTCTCCGTGGTCTCTGGGACCTCCTCTCTTTCGTTCTGATTGGCTTGAATGGCAGGGTTCTCCATGGTCTCTGGGACCTCCCCTCTTGCGTTCTGATTAGCTGGAATGGCAGGGTTCTCCATGGTCTCTGGGAACTCCTCTCGTTTATTCTGATTAGCTGGAATAGCAGGGGTCTCCATGGTCTCTGGGACCTCCTCTCTTTCGTTCTGATCAGCTGGAATGGCAGGGGTCTCCATGGTGTCTGGGACTTTTCTGGTTCTTTTTGATTAGCTATCATGGCAGGGTTCTCCATTATCTCTGGGACCTCCTTTGATTCATCCTGATTAGCTGGAATGGCTAGGGTTTCCATGGTGTCTGGTACCTCCTGTGATTCATCCTAATTAGCTGGAATGGCTGGGGTCTCAATGGTCTCCGGGACCTCCTCTCTTTCGTTCTGATTAGCGGGAATGGCAGGGGTCTTCATGGTGTCTGGTACCTCCTCTGATTCATTCTGATTAGATGGAATGGCAGGGTCTTCATGGTGTCTGGGAGCTTCTCTGGTTAATTCTGATTAGCTGTAAATAATGGGTCTAAATGGTCTCTGGAAACTCCTCTGAGTCATTCTGATTAGCTGGAATGGCAGGGGTCTCCATGGTGTCTGGGACCACCACTGTTTCCTTCTGATTACCTGGAATGGCAGGGGTCTCGATGGCCTCTGGGACCTACTCTCGTTCGTTCTGATTAGCTGGAATGGCAGGTTTTGCCATGGTCCCTGGGACCTCCTCTCGTTCGTTCTAGTTAGCTGGAATGGCAGGGGTTTGAATGGTCTCCTGACCTCCTCTCTTTCGTTCTGATTAGCTGGAATGGCTGGAGTCTCCATGGTCTCTGGCACCTCCTCTGATTCATTCTGATTAGCTGGAATGGCAGGGTTTTCCATGGTTAGGGCCCTCCTCCTATTTCTTCTGATTCAGCTGTTCTATCGCCTTGGAATTCTGGCTACAGGGGTTTGTTCATCTGATTTTGTTAAGCTTTTTTTGTGGTGGGAGATTTAAGAAAGTGTTCTTCGGCAGCTTTCCCGGAATGGGATTATTCACCCTCACGGATACCCTGGCCACCTGGAGAAAACAAGACAGGGAGCAAGAATGGCACTGGTTTAGGGAAGAATGTGAAGACAAGTGGAATAATTGTTCCAGTAGAAGGTGTGTGGGCCGAGAAGGGTTATTTGCCAGGCAAGGACAGGGCAGGGTGTCTTCTGGGCAAGAGGAGTTTGGCTGGGTTCAGTTCACCTTTACATTTTTCTCTGGACCTCAATGGATAGGAGGTCTTCATCTTCTGCTGGGTAACAGGAGGAGGGTGTTCCATAACTACTCTGGAGTCTTATGGCTTCCCAGTCACCTCAGTCAAGGATAGGACTCACAGTGGTCTGCTCAGAGCCCCTGAGCACCCCTATATATACCCGTCCCCATGGAGCTTCACCGTCATGGTTTATGAGGTCATCAATTCTCTTCCCCAGCCAATGGTGGCCCTGGATGACTTTTGACATCACAGAGCCCCATCCTGACATGTCTAGCATAGGATGGGCAGCAATTCAGATGATTTGCTGGGAGAAATGAGGCATTAGTAATGCCCTTAAGAGACCTCCAAACTCACCTGCCACACTCACTTCTATGTCAACTCTGATGGGTCACACAGTAGGCAGAGTGCATGTCCTCCAAACCTTGCCCCACAGCCGCACTCCTTGGGCATTCATTCTCTTCTCCCTCAGCTTTCACCATTATCTAGCTTTTCATATGTTGCCTCAACTCCCTCCATGACAACTAGGTTGTGTTTATGTGTTTGTGGAAGTGAGAATCATTGCTCGTTCATCCTGCAATGTCATCTGAATGCACCTTGAAGCCCATTGAATTCTGCGCCAGCCGACAGTAAGCTTTCCATCCCGCCTCCTTGTCTCAGTGTTCCTGGAGCTCGCCTCCATTTTCTGATCTCCAGTTGGAAACCCTTGTCCTCAGACAGTTAGAAAGCAGTGAATACGCTTGCCCTTGCTCCAAACGGAGCTGTCCCATTTCAAGTCTAGGACTCAGGGTCACCTCACTAGGAGTACTACCCAGGCTTGGGTTTGAATATGGTAATGGGGAAGTGGGAGAGAAATACATGTTTAATGTGCTGCTGGGGGTCCCGTGCAGGAAATGCCCACTTGCGGCTGGTTAGTATTCCCAGCATAGGGTGCAGCTGGGCAAGAGCTGTGTGAGCCTTGTGTGCAAAGGTCTTCTCAACACATGCCTTCACAAATCTCCTTTTTCATCTTGTTTTCTTGCTGGAAGCTCCCTTGGAGATTACCTGAAAACCAAAACCAAAGTGGAATTCATTTCCATGAGCAGCTGCCACAAGCTTCCAGCTTCTTCGACGAAACACTGAGTCATCCTGTCCCGTTCATCTAGTTCCCATGGTCTCTCATTGAGCTGGTTTGCTCTGGAGAAAAGGCAATGGATTGTGTGCTTGACCTCAGTCCTCTTTTGTCCTCAACCAGCCTGAGGTGCACCCCTGGGGACAGATTGTTGGCTTATTGTTTCTTTCTGCGTTTCCTGTGAAGTGTTCACATCCTGTTGTCCATTTGTTGTTTACTCACCCAGGGTCCATCACACTGTTGAATATTTTAAGAGGTAGAAAAAGCACGCGGTAAACAAACCCAAAAGATGACTCTTAGAATTGCCACAAGATCTTAAAACCTGATAGAGAAATGGGCAAGAGGCACGAGCCAACACTTTATAAGAAAGATTTATCACTGGCCTTTAAATGTATGAAGACATGTTTAAAGGCATGAGCAGCCAGTTCACAGTAAAGTATGGAAGAAGCCCCCAACCACGTTAAGAACGTATTAAAACTCACGAAGTTAAGGAAAATCATACTCAAATTGCCTTGAGAGCTGAAACGCAGGCAGAAGTGACATAGATTTTAGTAATTGCAGACAGAGACTTTAGGATACTTGGAATAAAGGTGTTTTGTGTGTACTAAATATAAGGAGAGTCATGGAAATCATAAAGGGGACCCCATTTGATCTTACAGATATGAAAAACATAGTGTCAAATGAAGGGCATTTTAAGGGTTTCCTGATGGCTTGGATAGTAAAACAAAAAAAACCCACCTGCAACATGGGAGACCAGGATTCAATCCCTGGGTTGGGAAGATGGCTTGAAGGGGGGAATGGCAGCCTGCTCCAGTACGCTTGGCTGGAGAATCCCCATGGACAGAGAAGCCTGGTGTGCTACAGTCCATGTGGTCCCAAAGTGTTTGACATGGCTGAACAATGAAGCACAGCACAGCGCATCACATTGAATGTTTGTGAAAGAAATTCAGGTAGGGAGGAAAGAGAGAGAAAGGGAAACAAGGGAAATGAAAGGAAGAAAAGAACATCATCCGTTGCTGGTGAGAACAGAGCAACCAGAGATGTCCCCCAGCAGGAAAACACAACACATGTCCATCTGAGCACTCTCAGCCGGTTTGAAACAACCATCTCCATCTTTGGTCCCACTGCTTCAACCAAATACATGTTCAGGTTTTACCATTAAAAGGCTGATAGTCATCATGGTTTCTCATCATTCAAAACCTGATTCACCCAGAAGTGAAAAAGACACGTGTGCCCCAATGTTCATCACAGCTCTGTTTATAATAACCAGGGCATGGAAGCAACCTAGATGTCCATCAGCAGACAAATGGGTAAGAAAGCTGTGGTACATAGACACAATGGAATATTGCTCAGCCATTAAAAAGAACACATGTTAATCCATTCTAATGAGGTGGATGACACTGGAGACTATTATACAGAGTGAAGTAAGTCAGAAAGAAAAACACCAATCCACTATACTAAGGAATATATATTGAATTATGAAGACGGAGATGATAACCCTATATGGGAGACAGCAATAGAAACTCAGATTACAGAACAGTCTTTTGGATTCTGTAGGAGAAGGCGAGGGTGGGATGATCTGAGAGAATAGCATTGAAACCTGGGTATTATCATATGTAAAAGGGATAGCCAGTCCATGGTCGATGCATAAGACAGGGTGCCCAGGACTGGTTTACTGGGCTGACCCAGAGGGATTGGATTGGGAGGAAGATGTGAGGGGAATCAGGATGGGGAATAAATGTACTCCCATGGCTGATTCATGTCAATGTATTGCAAACCCACCACAATATTGTAAAGTAAATACCCACCAATTAAAATAAGTAAAGTAAAATAAAATAAAATAGAATGCTTTGATAAGAAGGGCCTAATCAGTATTGAATTTTTGACCTCCAGGGACGCCCTTCTTTTCCTTCCTTTCTTCCCTCCTTCCTCCCCCCTCTTTCTTTCCTTTTCTTTCTGATTTTACAAATGTTAAAGCTTGCTTTCCATTTATAGTTATGACAAAGTCCTGGCTCTATTCCCCATGTTGTGCAATGCATTCCTGAGCTCACCTTCCACCTAACTATCACTGCGTGCCTCCCACTCCGCCACTTCTGTATTGCCCCACCCTCTTCCCCTCCCCGCTGGTAACCAGTAGATGCTTCTCTAAATTTGTGCACCTCCATTATTATCATATTCTTTCATTGTGGTATGTTTACTTTCTATAAATGATATCATACAGTATTTGTCAATCTCTGTCTGAGTTATTTTACTCAATATTCTAAGTTCCATGTGGCTGCAAATGTCAACATTGCATTCTTTTGATGGGGCAGCTTCTTTGTATGCCTTTTGAAAAAATGGCACCGCTCCCCACACACGACACAGCTCCTCAGCTAAGTGTCCATCTCTACACTCACACAGGGAAACTCCAAGTGCTCTTCCTCTTCTCCCATGGGAAGTGTTTCTTTAAAGCTCAGTCTGGAACCAGTTCTTCCCCCTACTCTGGCAACCTGGACCTTCTGGTCCCATCTCCAACTCCACAGAAGCCATCTCCCTCCCTCCTCACACTCTTATCCCTTCCTTGCCCTCTCTGCCCCCACTATCGGAGAACTCAGAGACAAAGATAATTTCACCTTAGCTTGATTTTATTTATTTTTGTTATTAGAATATACAGTTGCTATTATATTCAGCATGTGTACTTTTGGCCAGTATTCAGCGGCCAGAACCCGAAGCATTTCTGAGGTGTCTAGCCATGCCCCAAAGTCACTGGCTGCCCACTGGTCCAGCGGGAATGGCAGGGGACTCCATGGTCTCTGGGACCTCCTCTGTTTCGTTCTAATTAGCTGGAATGGCAGGGGTCTACATGGTCTCTGAGACCTCCTTTGGTTCATTCTGATTAGCTGGAAATGCAGGGTTCTCCAATGTCTCTGGGTCCACCTCTCATTCATTCTGATTAGCTGGAATGGCAGGGGTCTCCAAGGTGTCTAGGAGCTTCTCTGGTTGATTCTGATTAGCTGGAAATAATGGGTCTCAATGGTCTCTGGAAACTCCTCTGATTCATTCTGATTAGCTGGAATGGCAGAGGTCTCCATGGTGTCTGGGAGTTCCACTGGTTTCTTCTGATGACCTGGAATGGCAGGGGTCTCCATGGTCTCTGGGACCTCCTCTCTTTCATTCTGATTACCTGGAATGGCAGGGTCTCCATGGTCTTTGTGACCTCCTCTCGTTCATTCAGATTAACTGGAATTACAAGTGTCTCCATGGTCTCTGGGACCTCCTCTCTTTCGTTCTTATTAGGTGGAATGGCAGGGTTCTCCATGGTCTCTGGGACCTCCTCTGATTCATCCTGAATAGCTGGAATGGCTGGGGTCTCCATGGTGTCTGGTACCTCCTCTGATTCATTCTGATCAGCTGGAATGGCAGGGGTCTCCATGGTGTCTGGGAGCTTCTCTGGTTGATTCTGATTAGCTATAAATAATGGGTCTCAATGGGCTCTGGTAACTCTTCTGATTCATTCTGATTAGCTGAAATGGCAGGGGTCTCCATGGTGTCTGGGACCACCACTGTTTCCTTCTGATTACCTGGAATGGCAGGGGTCTCCTTGGCCTCTGGGACCTACTCTCGTTTGTTCTGATTAGCTGGAATGGCAGGTTTCGCCATGGTCTTTGGGAACTGCTCTCGTTGGTTCTGGTTAGCTGGAATGGGAGGAATTTCCATGGTCTCTGGGACCTCCTCTCTTTCGTTCTGATTAGCTGGAATGGCTGTGGTCTCCATGGTCTCTGGCACCTCCTCTGATTCATTCTGATTAGCTGGAATGGCAGGGTTCTCCATGATCTACGTACCTCCTCCTATTTCTTCTGATTCAGCTGTTCTATCGCCTTGGAAATCTGGCTACAGGGCTTTGTGCATCTGATTTTTTTAAGCTTTTTTGTGGTGGGAGATTTCACAAAGATTTCTAGGGCAGCTTTGACGAAATGGGATTATTCACCCTCACGGATACCCTGGCCACCTCGAGAAAACAAGACAGGGAGCAAGAATGGCACTGGTTTAGGGAAGAATGTGAAGACATGTGGAACAATTGTTTCAGTAGAAGGTGTTTGGGCCCAGAAGGGTTATGTGCCAGGCAAGGACAGGGCAGGGTGTCTTCTGGACAAGAGGAGTTTGGCTGGGTTCAGTTCACCTTGACATTTTTCTCTGGACCTCAATGGATAGGAGGTCTTCATCTTCTCCTGGGTAACAGGAGGTGGGTGTTCCATAACTACTCTGGAGTCTTGTGGCTTCCCAGTCACCTCAGTCATTTGGAGGACTCACAGTGGTCTGCTCAGAGCCCCTGAGCACCCCTAAATATCCCCGTCCCCATGGAGCCTCACCGTCATGCTTTATGAGGTCATCAAGTCTCTTCCCCAGCCAATGGTGGCCCTGGATGAGTTTTGACATCACAAAGCCCCATCCTGACATGTCTAGCAGAGGATGGGCAGCAATTCAGATGATTTGCTGGGAGAAATGAGGCATTAGTAATGCCCTTAAGAGACCTCCAAACTCACCTGCCACACTCACGTCTATGTCAACTCTGATGGGTCACACAGTAGGCAGAGTGCATGTCCTCCAAACGTTGCCCAACAGCCGCACTCCTTGGGCATTCATTCTCTTCTCCCTCAGCTTTCATCATTTTCTAGCGTTTCATATCTTGCCTCAACTCCCTCCATGACAACTAGGTTGTGTTTATGTGTTTGTGGAAGTGAGAATCATTGCTCCTTCATCCTGCAATGTCATCTGAATGCACCTTGAAGCCCTTTGAATTCTGCGCTAGCTGACAGCTTTCCATCCCGCCTCCTTGTCTCAGTGTTCCTGGAGCTCGCCTCCATTTTCTGATCTCCAGTTGGAATCCCTTGTCTTCAGACTGTTAAAATGCACTGAATCCACTTGCTCTAGCTCCACACGGAGCTGTCCCATTTCAAGTCTAGGACTCAGGGTCACCTCACTAGGAGTACTACCCAGGTTTGGGATTGAATATGGTAATGGGGAAGTGGGAGAGAAATACATGTTTCAGGTGCTGCTGGGGTTCCTGTGCAGGAAATGCCCACTTGCGGCCGGTTAGTATTCCCAGCATAGGGTGCAGCTTGCCCAGAGCTGTGTGAGCCTTGTGTGCAAAGGTCTTCTCAACACATGCCTTCACAAATCTCCTTTTTCATCTTGTTTTCTTGCTGGAAGCTCCCTTGGAGCTTACCTGAAAACCAAAACCAAGGTGGAATTCATTTCCATGAGCAGCTGCCACAAGCTTCCAGCTTCTTGGACGAAACACTGAGTCATCCTGTCCCATGCATCCAGTTCCCATGGTCGCTCATTGAGCTGGTTTGCTCTGGAGAAAAGGGAATGGATTGTGTGCTTGACCTCAGTCCTCTTTTTTCCTCCACCAGCCTGAGGTGCACCCCTGGGGACAGATTGTTGGCTTATTGGTTCTTCCTGCGTTTCCTGTGAAGTGCTCACATCCTGTTGTCCATTTATTGTTTACTCACCCAGGGTTCATCACACTGTTGAATATTTTAAGAGGTAGAAAAAGCACGCCGTAAACAAACCCAAAAGATGACTCTTAGAATTGTCAGAAGATCTTAAAACCTGATAGAAAAATGGGCAAGAGGCACGAGCCAACACTTTATAAGAAAGATGTATCATTGGCCTTTAAATGTATGAAGACATGTTTAAAGGCATGAGCAACCAGTTCACAGGAAAGCATGGAAGTAGCCCCCAACCACGTTAAGAACGTATTAAAACTCACGAAGTTAAGGAAAATCATACTCAAGTTGCCTTGAGAGCTGAAACGCAGGCAGAAGTGACATAGATTTTAGTAATTGCAGACAGAGACATTAGGATACTTGGAATAAATGTGTTTTGTGTGTACTAAATATCAGGAGAGTCACGGAAATCATAAAGGGGACCCCATTTGATGTTACAGATATGAAAAACATAGTGTCAAATGAAGGGCATTTTAAGGGTTTCCTGATGGCTCGGATAGTAAAACAAAAAAACCCACCTGCAACATGTGAGACCAGGATTCAATCCCTGGGTTGGGAAGATGGCTTGAAGGGGGGAATGGCAGCCTGCTCCAGTACGCTTGCCTGGAGAATCCCCATGGACAGAGGAGCCTGGTGTGCTGCAGTCCATGTGGTCCCAAAGTGTTTGACATCGCTGAATAATGAAGCACAGCACAGCGCATCACATTGAATGTTTGTGAAAGAAATTCAGGTAGGGAGGAAAGAGAGAGAAAGGGAAACAAGGGAAATGAAAGGAAGAAAAGAACATCATCCGTTGCTGGTGAGAACAGAGCAACCAGAGATGTCTCCCAGCTGGAAAACACAACACATGTCCATCTGAGCACTCTCAGCCGGTTTGAAACAACCATCTCCTACTTTGGTCCCACTCCTTCAATCAAATACATGTTCAGGTTTTACCACTAAAAGGCTGATAGTCATCATGCTTTCTCATCATTCAAAACCCGATTCACCCAGAAGTGAAAAAGACACGTGTGCCCCAATGTTCATCACAGCTCTGTTTACAATAACCAGGGCATGGAAGCAACCTAGATGTCCATCAGCTGACAAATGGTTAAGAAAGCTGTGGTACATAGACACAATGGAATATTGCTCAGCCATTAAAAAGAACACATGTGAATCCATTCTAATGAGTTGGATGACACTGGAGCCTATTATACAGAGTGAAGTAAGTCAGAAAGAAAAACACCAATCCACTATACTAAGGCATATATATTGAATTTAGGAAGATGGAGATGATAACCCTATATGGGAGACAGCAATAGAAACTCAGATTACAGAAGAGTCTTTTGGATTCTGTAGGAGAAGGCGAGGGTGGGATGATCTGAGAGAATAGCATTGAAACCTGGGTATTATCATATGTGAAAGGGATAGCCAGTCCATTGTCGATGCCTAAGACAGGGTGCCCAGGACTGGTTCACTGGGCTGACCCAGAGGGATTGGATTGGGAGGAAGATGTGAGGGGAATCAGGATGGGGAATAAATGTACTCCCATGGCTGATTCATGTCAATGTATTGCAAACTCACCACAATATTGTAAAGTAAATACCCACCAATTAAAATAAGTAAAGAAAAATAAAATAAAATTGAATGCTTTGATAAGAAGGGCCTAATCAGTATTGAATTTTTGACCTCCAGGAACGCCCTTCTTTTCCTTCCTTTCTTCCCTCCTTCCTCCCCCCTCTTTCTTTCCTTTTCTTTCTGATTTTACAAATGTTAAAGCTTGCTTTCCATTTATAGTTATGACAAAGTCCTGGCTCTATTCCCCATGTTGTGCAATGCATTCCTGAGCTCACCTTCCACCTAACTATCACTGCGTGCCTCCCACTCCCCCACCTCTGTATTGCCCCACCCTATTCCCCTCCCCGCTGGTAACCAGTAGATGCTTCTCTATATTTGTGCACCTCCATTATTATCATATTCTTTCATTGTGGTATGTTTACTTTCTATAAATGATATCATACAGTATTTGTCAATCTCTGTCTGAGTTATTTTACTCAATATTCTAACTTCCATGTGGCTGCAAATGTCAATATTCCATTCTTTTGATGGGGCAGCTCCTTTGTATGCCTTTTGAACAAATGGCACCGCTCCCCACACACGACACAGCTCCTCAGCTACGTGTCCATCTCTGCACTCACATAGAGAAACTCCAAGTGCTCTTCCTCTTCTCCCATGGGAAGTGTGTCTTTGAAGCTCAGTCTGGAACCAGTTCTTCCCGCTACTCTGGCAACCTGGACCTTCTGGTCCCATCTCAAATTCCACAGAAGCCATCTCCCTCCCTCCTCACACACTTTTCCCTTTCTTTCCCTCTCTGGCCCCACTATCGGAGAACTCAGAGACAAAGATAATTTCACATCAGCTTGATTTTATTTTATTTTTGTTATTAGAATATGCAGTTGCTATTATATTCAGCATGTGTACTTTTGGACAGTATTCAGCGGCCAGACTCCCAAGCATTTCTGAGGTGTCTAGTCATGCCCCGAAGTCACTGGCTGCGCACTGGTCCAGCGGGAATGGCAGGGGTCTCCATGGTCTCTGGGACCTCCTCTGGTTCGTTCTGATTAGCTGGAATTGCAGGGGTCTACATGGTCTCTGAGACCACCTCAGGTTCATTCTGATTAGCTGGAAATGCAGGGTTCTCCAATGTCCCTGGGTCCACCTCTCATTCATTCTGATTAGCTGGAATGGCAGGGGTCTCCAAGGTGTCTAGGAGCTTCTCTGGTTGATTCTGATTAGTTGGAAATAATGGGTATCAATGTTCTCTGGAAACTCCTCTGATTCATTCTGATTAGCTGGAATGGCAGAGGTCTCCATGGTGTCTGGGAGCTCCACTGGTTTCTTCTGATTACCTGGAATGGCAGGGGTCTCCATGGTCTCTGCGACCTCCTCTCCTTCATTCTGATTAGCTGGAATGGCAGGGGTCTCCAAGGTCTCTGGGACTTTTCTGGTTCATTTTGATTAGCTGTAATGGCAGGGTTCTCCATGGTCTCTGGGACCTCCTCTGATTCATCCTGATTAGCTGTAATGGCTGGGGTCTCCATAGTGTCTGGGACCCCTCTCTTTCGTTCTGATTAGCTGGAATGGCAGGGGTCTCCATGTTCTCTGGGACCTCCTCTCTTACGTTCTGATTAGCTGGAATGGCAGGGGTCTCCATGGCCTCTGGGACTTTTCTAGTTCATTTTGATTAGCTGTAATGGCAGGGTTCTCCATGGTTCTGGGACCTCCTCTGATTCATCCTGAATAGTTGGAATGGCTGGGGTCTCCATGGTGTCTGGTACCTCCTCTGATTCATTCTGATCAGCTGGAATGGCAGGGGTCTTCATGGTGTTTGGAGCTTTTCTCGTTGATTCTGATTAGCTATAAATAATGGGTCTCAATGGGCTCTGGATACTCTTCTGATTCATTCTGATTAGCTGGAATGGCAGGGGTCTCCATGGTGTCTGGGACCACCACTGTTTCCTTCAGATTACCTGGAATGGCAGGGGTCTCGATGGCCTCTGGGACCTACTTTCGTTCGTTCTGATTAGCTGGAATAGTATGTTTCGCCATGGTCTTTGGGACCTCTTCTCGTTGGTTCTGGTTAGCTGGAATGGCAGGGGTTTCCATGGTCTCTGGACCTCCTCTCTTTCGTTCTGATTAGCTGGAATGGTTGTGGTCTCCATGGTCTCTGGCACCTGCTCTGATTCATTCTGATTAGCTGGAATGGCAGGGTTCTCCATGGTCTAGGGACCTCCTCCTATTTCTTATGATTCAGCTGTTCTATCGCCTTGGAACTCTGGCTACAGGGGTTTGTGCATCTGATTTTTTTAAGCTTTTTTGTGGTGGGTGATTTCAGAAAGATTTCTTGGGATGCTTTGCCGGAATGAGATTATTCACCCTCACGGATACCCTGGCCACCTGGAGAAAACAAGACAGGGAGCAAGAATGGCACTGGTTTAGGGAAGAATGTGAAGACAGGTGGAACAATTGTTTCAGTAGAAGGTGTGTGGGCTGAGAAGGGTTATGTGCCAGGCAAGGACAGGGCAGGGTGTCTTCTGGGCAAGAGGAGTTTGGCTGGGTTCAGTTCACCTTTACATTTTTCTCTGGACCTCAATGGATAGGAGGTCTTCATCTTCTCCTGGGTAACAGGAGGTGGGTGTTCCATAACTACTCTGGAGTCTTGTGGCTTCCCAGTCACCTCAGTCAAGTATAGGACTCACAGTGGTCTGCTCAGAGCCCCTGAGCACCCCTATATATACCCGTCCCCATGGAGCCTCACCGTCATGCTTTATGAGGTCATCAAGTCTCTTCCCCAGCCAATGGTGGCCCTGGATGAGTTTTGACATCACAAAGCCCCATCCTGACATGTCTAGCAGAGGATGGGCAGCAATTCAGATGATTTGCGGGGAGAAATGAGGCATTAGTAATGCCCTTAAGAGACCTCCAAACTCACCTGCCACACTCACGTCTATGTCAACTCTGATGGGTCACACAGTAGGCAGAGTGCATGTCCTCCAAACCTTGCCCCACAGCCGCACTCCTCGGACATGCATTCTCTTCTCCCTCAGCTTTCACCATTATCTAGCTTTTCATATGTTGCCTCAACTCCCTCCATGACAACTAGGTTGTGTTTATGTGTTCGTGGAAGTGAGAATCATTGTTCGTTCATCTTGCAATGTCGTCTGAATACACCTTGAAGCCCATTGAATTCTGCGCCAGCCGACAGAAAGCTTTCCATCCTGCCTCCTTGTCTCAGTGTTCCTGGAGCTCGCCTCCATTTTCTGATCTCCAGTTGGAAATCCTTGTCTACAAAAAAGTTAGAAAGCAGTGAATACACTTGCTCTTGCTCCAAACGGAGCTGACTCCTTTCAAGTCTAGGACTCAGGGTCACCTCACTAGGAGTACTACCCAGGCTTGTGTTTGAACATGATGATGGGGAAGTGGGCGAGAAATACATGTTTCAGGTGCTGCTGCGGTTCCCGTGCAGGAAATGCCCACCTGCGGCTTGTTAGTATTCCCAGCATAGGGTGCAGCTTGCCCAGAGCTGTGTGAGCCTTGTGTGCAAAGGTCTTCTCAACACATGCCTTCACAAATCTCCGTTTTCATCTTGTTTTCTTGCTGGAAGCTCCCTTGGAGCTTACCTGAAAATCAAAACCAAGGTGGAATTCATTTCCATGAGCAGATGCCACAAGCTTCCAGCTTCTTGGACGAAACACTGAGTCATCCTGTCCCATGCATCTAGTTCCCATGGTCTCTCATTGAGCTGGTTTGCTCTGGAGAAAAGGGAATGGATTGTGTGCTCCACCTCAGTCCTCGTTTGTCCAACTGACTCATAGGGTCAACCAGCTTGAGGCGCATCCCTGGGGACAGTTTGTTGGCTTATTGTGTCTTCCTGCGTTTCCTGTGAAGTGTTCACATCCTGTTGTCCATTTGTTGTTTACTCACCCAGGTCCATCACACTGTTGAACATTTTAAGGGGTAGAAACAGCACGCCGTAAAGAAACCCAAAAGATGACTCTTAGAATTGTCAGAAGATCTTAAAACCTGAAAGAAAAATGAGCAAGAGGCACGAGCCAACACTTTATAAGAAAGATGTATCACTGGCCTTTAAATTTATGAAGACATATTTAAAGGCATGAGCAGCCAGATCACAGGAAAGTATGGAAGTAGCCCTCAACCTTGTTAAGAACGTATTAAAACTCACGAAGTTAAGGAAAATGATACTCAAAATGCCTTGAGAGCTGAAACGCAGGCAGAAGTGACAAAGATTTTAGTAATTGCAGATAGAGACATTAGGATACTTGAAATAAATGTGTTTTGTGTGTACTAAATATAAGGAGAGTCATGGAAATCATAAAGGGGACCCCATTTGATGTTACAGATATGAAAAACATAGTGTCAAATGAAGGGCATTTTAAGGGTTTCCTGATGGCTCGGATAGTAAAACAAAAAAACCCACCTGCAACATGGGAGACTATGATTCAATCCCTGGGTTGGGAAGATGGCTTGGAGGTGGGAATGGCAGCCTGCTCCAGTACACTTGCCTGGAGAATCCCCATGGACAGAGGAGCCTGGTGTGCTACAGTCCATGCAGTCCCAAAGAGTTTGACATAGCTGAACAACGAAGCACAGCACAGCACAGCACATTGAATGTTTGTGAAAGAAATTCAGGTAGGGAGGAAAGAGAGAGAAATTCAAACAAGGGAAATGAAAGGAAGAAAAGAACATCGTCCGTTGCTGCTGAGAACAGAGGAACCAGAGATGTCTCCCAGCAGGAAAACACAACACATGTCCATCTGAGCACTCTCAGCCGGTTTGAAACAACCATTTCCTACTTTGGTCCCACTCCTTCAATCAAATACATGTTCAGGTTTTACCACTAAAAGGCTGATAGTCATCATGGTTTCTCATCATTCAAAACCCGATTCACCCAGAAGTGAAAAAGACACGTGTGCCCCAATGTTCATCACAGCTCTGTTTACAATAACCAGGGCATGGAAGCAACCTAGATGTCCATCAGCAGACAAATGGGTAAGAAAGCTGTGGTACATAGACACAATGGAATATTGCTCAGCCATTAAAAAGAACACATGTGAATCCTTTCTAATGAGTTGGATGACACTGGAGCCTATTATACAGAGTGAAGTAAGTCAGAAAGAAAAACACCAATCCACTATACTAAGGCATATATATTGAATTTAGGAAGACGGAGACGATAAACCTATATGGGAGACAGCAATAGAAACTCAGATTACAGAACAGTCTTTTGGATTCTGTAGGAGAAGGCGAGGGTGGGATGATCTGAGAGAATAGCATTGAAACCTGGGTATTATCATATGTGAAAGGGATAGCCAGTCCATGGTCGATGCCTAAGACAGGGTGCCCAGGACTGGTTCACTGGGCTGACCCAGAGGGATTGGATTGGGAGGAAGTTGTGAGGGGAATCAGGATGGGGAATAAATGTACTCCCATGGCTGATGCATGTCAATGTATTGCAAACCCACCACAATATTGTAAAGTAAATACCCACCAATTAAAATAAGTAAAGTAAAATAAAATAAAATAGAATGCTTTGATAAGAAAGGCCTAATAGGTATTGAATTTATGACCTCCAGGAACGCCCTTCTTTTCCTTCCTTTCTTCCCTCCTTCCTCCCCCCTCTTTCTTTCCTTTTCATTCTGATTTTACAAATGTTAAAGCCTGCTTTCCATTTATAGTTATGACAAAGTCCTGGCTCTTTTCCCCATGTTGTGCAATGCATTCCTGAGCTTACCTTCCTCCTAACTATCACTGCGTGCCTCCCACTCCGCCACCTCTGCATTGCCCCACCCTCTTCCCCTCCCCACGGGTAACCAGTAGATGCTTCTCTATATTTGTGCACCTCCATTATTATCATATTCTTTCATTGTGGTATGTTTACTTTCTATAAATGATATCATACAGTATTTGTCAATCTCTGTCTGAGATATTTTACTCAATATTCTATCTTCCATGTGGCTGCAAATGTCAATATTCCATTCTTTTAATGGGGCAGCTTCTTTGCATGCCTTTTGAGCAAATGGCACTGCTCCCCACACACGACACAGCTCCTCAGCTAAGTGTCCATCTCTGCACTCACACAGAGAAACTCCAAGTGCTCTTCCTCTTCTCCCATTGGAAGTGTGTCTTTGAAGCTCAGTCTGGAACCAGTTCTTCCCGCTACTCTGGCAACCTGGACCTTCTGGTCCCATCTCCAATACCACAGAAGCCATCTCCTTCCCTCCTCACACACTTATCCCTTCCTTGCCCTCTCTGCCCCCACTATCGGAGAACTCAGAGACAAATATAATTTAAGATCAGCTTGATTTTATTTTAGTTTTGTTAGTAGAATATGCAGTTGCTATTATATTCAGCATGTGTACTTTTGGACAGTATTCAGCGGTCAGACCCCCAAGCATTTCTGTGGTGTCTAGCCATGCCCCGAAGTCACTGGCTGCGCACTGGTCCAGCGGGAATGGCAGGGGTCTCCATGGTCTCTGGGACCTCCTCTGGTTCATTCTGATTAGCTGGAATGGCAGGGGTCTGCATGGTTTCTGAGACCTCGTCTGGTTCATTCTGATTAGCTGGAAATGCTGGGTTCTCCAATGTCTCTGGCACCTCCTCTGATTCATTCTGATTAGCTGGCATGGCAGGGGTCTCCATGGTGTCTGGGAGCTACACTGGTTCCTTCTGATTACCTGGAATGGCAGGGGTCTCCATGGTCTCTGGGACCTCCTCTCTTTTGTTCTGATTAGCTTGAATGGCAGTGGTCTCCATGGTCTCTGGGAACTCCTCTCGTTCGTTCTGATTAACTTGAATGGCAGGGGTCTCCATGGTGTCTGGGAGATTCTCTGTTTGATTCTGATTAGCAGGAAATAATGGGTCTCAATGGTCTCTGGAAACTCCTCTGATTCCTTCTGATTAGCTGGAATGGCAGGGGTCTCCATGATATCTGGGAGCTCCACTGATTCCTACTGATTACCTGGAATGGCAGGGGTCTCCATGGTCTCCTGGACCTCCTTTCTTTCGTTCTGATTAGCTGGAATGGCAGGGGTCTCCATGGTCTCTGGGTCCTCCTCTCTTTCGTTCTGATTAGCTGGAATGGCAGGGGTCTCCACGGTCTCTGGGAACTCCTCTTTCGTTCTGATTAGCTGGAATGGCTGGGGTTTCCATGGTCTCTGGGACTTTTCTGGTTCATTTTGATTAGCTGTAATGGCAGGGTTCTCCATCGTCTCTGGGACCTCCTCTGATTCATTCTGATTATTTGCACTGGCAGGGGTCTCCATGGTGTCTGGGAGCTTCTCTCGTTGATTCTGATTAGCTATAAATAATGGGTCTCAATGGTCTCTTGAAACTCCTCTGATTCATTCTGATTAGCTGGAATGGGAGGGGTCCTCATGGTGTCTGGGACCACCACTGTTTCCTTCTGATTACCTGGATTGGCAGGGGTCTCGATGGTCAATGGGACCTACTCTCGTTCGTTCTGATTAGCTGGAATGGCAGGTTCACCATGGTCTCTGGGACCTCCTCTCGTTCGTTCTGGTTAGCTGGAATGGCAGTGTTTCCATCGTCTCTGGGACCTCCTCTCTTTCTTTCTGATTAGATGGAATGGCAGGGGTCTCCATGGTTTCTGGGACTTTCCTGGTTGATTTTGATTATCTGTAATCTCAGGGTTCTCCATGGTCTCTGGGACCTCCTCTGATTCATCCTGATTAGCTGGAATGACTGGGTCCTCCATGGTTTCTGGAACCTTCTCTGAATCATTTGATTAGCTGGAATGGCAGGGGTCTCCATGGTGGCTGGGAACTTCTCTGGTTGATTCTGTTTAGCTGGAAATAATGGGTCTCAATGGCCTCTGGAAACTCCTCTGATTCATTCTGATTAGCTGGAATGGAAGGGTTCTCCATGGTGTCTGGCACGTCCATGGTTCCTTCTGATTACCTGGAATGGCAGGGGTCTCGATGATCTCTAGGACCTACTCTCGTTCGTTCTGATTAGCTGTAATGGCAGGGGTTTCCATGGTCTCTGGGACCTCCTCTCGTTCGGTCTGATTAGCTGCAATCGCAGGGGTCTCCATGGTCTCTGGGACTTTTCTGTTTCATTTTGATTAGCTGTAATGGCAGGGTTCTCCATGGTCTCTGGGAACTCCTCTGATTCATCCTGATTAGCTGGAATGTCTGGGATTTCCATGGTGTCTGGCACCTCCTCTGATTCATTCTGATTTGCTGGAATGGCAGGGTTCTCCATGGTCTAGGGACCTCCTCCGATTTCTTCTGATTCAGCTGTTCTATCGCCTTGGAACTCAGGTTACAGAGGTTTGTGCATCTGATTTTCTTAAGCTTTTTTTGTAGTGGGAGTTTTCAGAAAGTTTTCTTGGGCAGCGTTGCCGGAATGGGATTATTCTCCCTCACGGATACCCTGGCTACCTGGAGAAAACAAGACAGGGAGCAAGAATAGCACTGGTTTAGGGAAGAATATGAAGATAGGTTGGAACGATTGTTTCAGCAGAAGGCGTGTGGGCCGAGAAGGGTTATGTGCCAGGCAAGGACAGGGCAGGGTGTCTTCTGGGCAAGAGGAGTTTGGCTGGGTTCCGTTCACCTTGACATTTTTCTCTGGACCTCAATGGATAGGAGATCTTCATCTTCTCCTGGGTAACAGGAGGTGGGTGTTCCATAACTACTCTGGATTCTTGTGGCTTACCAGTCACCTCAGTCAAGTATAGGACTCACAGTGGTCTGCACAGAGCCCCTGAGCACCCCTATATATACCTGTCCCCATGGAGCCTCACCATCATGCTTTATGAGGTCATCAAGTCACTTCCCCAGCCAATGGTGGTCCTGGATGAGTTTTGACATATCAAATCCTCATCCTGACATGTCTAGCAGAGGATGGGCAGCAATTCAGATGATTTGCTGGGAGAAATGAGGCATTAGTAATGCCCTTAAAGACCTCCAAACTCACCTGCCACACTCACCTCTATGTCAACTCTGATGGGTCACACAGTAGGCAGAGTGCATCTCCTCCCACCCTTGCCCACAGTCACACTCCTCGGGCATTCATTCTGTTCTCTCTCAGCTTTCACAATTATCTAGCTTTTCATATCTTGCCTAAATTCCCTCCATGACAACTAGGTTGTGTTTAAGTGTCTTTGTAATTGAGAATCATTGCTCGTTCATCCTGCAATGTGGTCTTAGCACATTGAAGCCCATTGAATTCTGCACCAGCCGACAGAAAACTTTCCATCCCGACTCCTTGTTGAAGTGTTCCCAGAGCTCGCCTCCATTTTCTGGTCTCCAGTTGGAAACACTTGTCTTCAGACTGTTTCAATGCACTGAATACATTTGCCCTTTCTCCACACTGAGCTGTCTCCTTTCAAGTCTTGGACTCAGGGTCACCTCACTAGGAGTACTACCCAGGCTTGGGTTTGAACATGGTGATCGGGAAGAGGCAGAGAAATACATGTTTCAGGTGGTGCTGGGGAATCCCATGCAGGAAATGCCCACCTGCTGCTCGTTAGTATTCCCAGCAAAGGGTGCAGCTTGCCCAGAGCTGTGTGAGCCTTGTGTGCAAAGGTCTTCTCAACACATCCCTTCACAAATCTCCTTTTTCATCTTGTTTTCTTGCTGGAAGCTCCCTTGGAGCTTACCTCAAAACCAAAACCAAGGTGGAATTCATTTCCATGAGCAGCTACCACAAGCTTCCAGCTTCTTGGATGAAACACTGAGTCATCCTGTCTTGTGCATCTAGTTCCCATGGTCTCTCATTGAGCTGGTTTGCTCTGGAGGAAAGGGAATGGATTGTGTGCTCCACCTCAGTCCTCGTTTGTCCAACTGACTCGTAGGGTTAACCAGCCTGAGCTGCACCCCTGAGGACAGTTTGTTGGCTTATTGTGTCTTCCTGTGTTTCCTGTGAAGTGTTCACATCCTGTTGTCCGTTTGTTGTTTACTCACCCAGGGTCCATCACACTGTTGAACATTTTAAGAGGTAGAAAAAGTGTGCCATAAACAAACCCAAAAGATGACTCTTAGAATTTTCAGAAGATCTTAAAACCTGATAGAAAATAGGCAAGAGGCACGAGCCAACCCTTTGTAAGAAAGATGTATCACTGGCCTTATATTTATGAAGACATGCTTAAAGACATGAGCAGCCAATTCACAGGAAAGTATGGAACTAGTCCCGAACCACGTTAAGAACGTATTAAAACTCACGAAGTTAAGGAAAATCATACTAAAATTGCCTTGAGAGCTGAAACGCAGTCAGAAATGACATAAATTTTAGTAATCGCAGACAGAGACATTAGGATACTTGGAATAAATGTGTTTTGTGTGTACTAAATATAAGGAGAGTCATGGAAATCATAAAGGGGACCCCACTTGATCTTACAGATATGAAAAACATAGTGCCAAATGAAAGGCATTTTAAGGGTTTCCTGATGGCTTGGATAGTAAAATAAAAAAACCCACCTGCAACATGGGAGACGAGGATCCAATTCCTGGGTTGGGTAGATGCCTTGGAGGGGAGAACTGTAGCCTGCTCTAGTATGCTTTCCTGGAGAATCCCCATGGACAGAGGAGCCTGGTGTGCTACAGTTCATGCAGTCCCAAAGAGTTTGACATGGCTGAACAACGGAGCACAGCACAGCGCAGCACATTGAATCTTTGTGAATGAAATTCAGTAGGGAGGAAAGAGAGAGAAAGGGAAACAAGGGAAAGGAAAGGAAGAAAAGAACATCGTCCGTTGCTGGTCCCATGTTGTACAATGCATTCCTGAGCTCACCTTCCACCTAACTATCACTGCATGCCTCCCACTCCGCCACCTCTGTATTGCCCCACCCTGTTCCCCTCCCCTCTGGTAACCAATAGGTGCTTCTCTATATTTGTGCCCCTCCATTATTATCATATTCTCTCTTTGTGGTATGTTTACTTTCTATAAATGATATCATACAGTATTTGTCAATCTCTGTCTGAGTTATTTTACTCAATATTCTAACTTCCATGTGGCTGCAAATGTCAATATTCCATTCTTTTGATGGGGCAGCTCCTTTGTATGCCTTTTGAACAAATGGCACTGCTCCCCCACACATGACACAGCTCCTCAGCTAAGTGTCCATCTCTGCACTCACACAGAGAAACTCCAAGTCTTTTTCCTCCCATGGGAAGTGTGTCTTTGAAGCTCAGTCTGGGACCAGTTCTTCCCTCTAATTGGCAACCTGCACCTTCTGATCCCATTTCCAACTCCACAGGAGACATCTCCCTTCCTCCTCACACACTTATCCCTTCCTTGCCCTCTTTGCCCACACTATCGGAGAACTCAGAGACAAATATAATTTCACATCAGCTTGATTTTATTTTAGTTTCGTTATTAGGATATGCAGTTGCTATTATATTCAGCATGTGTACATTTGGACAGTATTAGCGGCCAGACCCCCAAGCATTTCTGAGGTGTCTAGCCATGCCCCGAAGTCATTGGTTGCCCACTGGTACAGCGGGAATGGCAGGGGTCTCCATGGTCTCTGGGACCTCCTCTCGTTCATTCTGATTAGGTGGAATGGCAGTGGTCTGCATGGTCTCTGAGACCTCCTTTGGTTCATTCTGATTAGCTGGAAATGCAGGGGTCTCCAATGTCTCTGTGTCCACCTCTCATTCATTCTGATTAGCTGGAATGGCAGGGGTCTCCATGGTGTCTGCGAGCTTCTCTGGTTGATTCTGATTAGCTGGAAATAATGGGTCTCAATGATCTCTGGAAACTCCTTTGATTCATTCTGATTACCTGGAATGGCAGGGTTGTCCATGGTCTCTGGGCCTTCCTCTGGTTCCTTCTAATTAACTGGAATGGCGGGGGTCTCTGTGGTCTCTGGGACTTCTTCTGGTTTCTTCTAATTCAGCTGTTCATTCGCCTTGGAACTCTGGCTACAGTGTTTTGAGCATCTGATTTTCTTTAGCTTTTTTCTGGTGGGAGTTTTCTGAGAAATTCTCTTGTGCTGCTTTGCCAGAATGGGATTATTCCCTCTCACGGATTCCGTGGCCATCTGGAAAAAACATGAGAAGGAGCAAGAATGGTACTGGCTTAGGGAAGAGAGTGAAGACAGGTGGGAACGATGGCTTCAGGAGAAGGGGTGTGGGCAGAGAAGGGTTATGAGCCAGGCAAGGACAGGGGAGGGTGTCTTTTGGTGTGGCGGTGATGGGCTAGTGGAGTTTGGCTGGGTTCAGCTCACCTTGACATTTTTTTCTGGAACTCAATTGATAGAAGGTATTCATCTTCTCCTGGGTAACAAGAGGTGGGTATTCCATAACTACTCTGGAGCCTTGTAACTTCCCAGTCACCCCATTCATTTGGAGGACTCACAGTGGTCTGCTCAGAACCCCTGAGAACCCCTATATATACCTGTCCCCATGGAGCCTCACCCTCATGCTTTATGAGGTCAGCAATTCTCTTCCCCAGACAATGGTGGCCCTGGGTGAGCTTTGACATCACAAAGCCCCATCCTGATATGTCTACCGGAATTGGGAGCAATTCAGATGATCTGCTGGGAGAAATGAGGCATTTGTAATGCCCTGAAGATGCCTCCAAACTCACCTGCCACCCTCACCTCTATGGCATTTCTGATGGGTAACACAGCAGGCGGAGTGCATCTCCTCCAAGCCTTGTCCCACAGTCACACTGCTTCGTCATTCATTCTGTTCTCTCTCTGATTTCACCATTATTTAGCTTCTCATATCTTGCATAAACTCCCTCCATGACAACTAGGTTGTATTTAAGTGTCTGGGGAAGCGAGAATCATTCCACGTTCCTCCTGCAATGTGGTCTTAATGCACCCTGAAGCCCATTGAATTCTGGGCCAGCCGACAGAAATCTTTCCATCCCGACTCCTTGATTCAGTGTTCCCGGAGCTCACCTCCGTTTCCTGGTCTCCAGTCGGAAACCCTTCCTTCAGGCTGTGAGAATGCAGTGAATACACTTGCCCTTGCTCCACACGGAGCTATCTCTTTTCAAGTCTACAACTCAGGGTCACCTCACCACGAGTACTACCCAGGCTTGGGTTTGAACAGAGTGATGGGGATGGGGCAGAGAAATGCATATTTCAGGTTGTGCTGGGGGATCCCATGCAGGAAATGCCCACCTGCGGCTGATTAATATTCCAAGGAAGTCGTGGAGCTTGCCTAGAGCTGTGTGAGCCTTGTGTGTTAAGGTCTTCTCAACATGTTCCCCACAAATCTCTCTTCTCATCTTGTTTTCTTGCTGGAAGCTCCTTCCCTCACAGCCAAAACCAAAGTGGAATTCATTTCCATGAGCAGCTGCCTTAAGCTTCCAGCTTTTTGGATGAAATCCTGAGTCATCCTGTCCTGTGCATCTAGTTCCCATGGTCTCTTATTGAGCTGGATGGCTCTGGAGGAAAGGGGAATGGATTCTGTGCTCCACCTCAGTCCTCGTTTTTTCAATTGACTTATAGGGTCAACCAGCCTGAGGTGCACCCCTGGGGACAGTTTTTTGGCTTAGTGGGTCTTCCTGGGTTTCCTGTGAAGGGTTCACATCCTGGTGAGCATTTATTGCTTACTCACCCAGGGTCCATCACACTGCTGAACATTTTCAGAGGTAGAAAAAGCACCCTGGAGGCAAACCCAAAAAATCACTCTTATAATTTTTAAAAGATCTTAAAACCTGATAGGAAAATGTGCAAGAGCACAAGCCAACACTTTATAAGAAAGATGTATCTCTGGACTTTTAATTTATGAAGACATGTTTAAAGACATGAGCAGCCAATTCACAAGAAGAGTATGGAACTAGCCCCAAAACACGTTTAAAGATATTAAATCTAACAAAGATAAGAAAAATCAAACTAAAGTTTCCTTGAGAACTGAAATGCAGGCAGAAATAACATAGATTTTAGATATTGCAGACAGAGACAAAAAGATACTTGGAATAACTGTGTTCTGTGTGTTCTAAAAGTAATGAGAGAGATGGAAATCCTAAAAGAGACCCCATTTGATCTTACACATATGAAAAATAATAGTGTCAGATAAAGCATATTTTAAGGGTTTCCTGATAGCTCAGACAGTAAAAAAAAAAAAAAAAAAAAAAAAAAAAAAAACCTGCACCATGGTCGACCAGGATTCAATCACTGGGTTGGGAAGATCCCCTGGAGGGGCGAATGGCAGCCTGTTCCCGTTTGCTTGCTGCAAAATCCCCATGCACAGAGGAGCCTGGTGGGCTACAGTACATGGGGTCACAGAGAGTTGGACATGGCTGAGCAATAAAGCACAGCACACCACAGCACATTGAATGTTTGTGAAAGAAAGGCAGGTAGGGAGGAAAGAGGGAGAAAGGGAAACAAGGCAAATGAAAGGAAGGAAAGAAAATCCTCTGTTGCTGGTGAGAACAGAGCAACCAGAGATGTCCCCCAGCAGGACAGCACCACACATGTCCATCTGTGCACTCTCAGCCGGTTTGAACAACCATCTCCAACTTTGTTCCCACTCCTTCAACCAAACTCATGTGCAGGTTTAACCACTAACAGGCTAATAGTCATCAGGTTTTCTCCTATTCAAATCGTGATTCACTCAGAAGTGAAAAAGACAGCTGTGTCCCAATGTTCATCACAGCACTGTTTACAATAACCAGGGCATGGAAGCAACCTAGATATCCATCAGCAGAGAAATGGGTAAGAAAGCTGTGGTACATAGACACAGTGGAATATTGCTCAGCCATTAAAAAGAACACATGTGAATCCATTCTAATGATGTGGATGAAACTGGAGCCTGTTATACAGAGCGAAGTAAGTCAGAAAGAAAAACATCTATACACTATACTAAGCCATATATATTGTATTTAGGAAGATGGAGATGATAACCCTATATGGGAGACAGCAAAAGAGACACAGATTTACAGAACAGTCTTTTGGATTCTGTGGGAGATGTCAAGGGTGGGATGATCTGTCAGAATAGCATTGAAACATGTATATTATCATATGTGAAAGGGATAGCCAGTCCATGTTTGATGCATAAGACATGGTGCCCAGGAATGGTTCACTGGGCGGGCCCAGAGAGATTGGATTCGGAGGAAGATGTCAGGGGGAATACATGTACTCCCATGGCTGATTCATGTCAATGTATTGCAAAAACCACCACAATATTGTAAAGTAAATACCCACCAATTAAAATAAATAAAATAAAATAAAATAGAATCCTTTGATAAAAAGTGCCTAATCAGTATTGACTTTTGACCTCCAAAAATGTCCTTCTTTTCCTTCCTTTCTTCCCTACTTCCTTCCTCCTCGTTCTTTCCTTTTCTTTCTGATTATAGAAATGTTAAAGCTTGCTTTCCATTTATAGTTATGAGAAAGTCCTGGGTCTACTCCCCATGTTGTACAATGCATCCCTGAGCTCATCTTCCACCTAATTATCACTGCGTGCCTCCCACTCCTCCACCTCTGTATTGCCCCACCCTCTTCCCCTCCCCGCTGGTAACCAGTAGATGCTTCTCTATATTTGTGCACCTCCATTATTATCATATTCTCTCCTTTGTGGTATGTTTACATTCTATAAGTGATATCATACAGTATTTCTCAATCACTGTCTGTGGTATTTTACTCAATATTCAACCTTCCATGTTGCTGCAAATGTCAATATTCCATTCTTTTGATGGGGAGCTCCTTTGTATGATTTTTGAGCAAATGGCACTTCCCCCCCCCCCCCCCCGACGACTCAGGTCCCCAGCTAAGTGTCCATCTCTGCACTCCCACAGAGAGACTCCAAGTGCTCTTCCTCTTATCCCATGGGAAATGTGTCTTTGAACTCAGTCTGGAACCAGTTCTTCCCCCTACTTTCTGGCAACCTGGGCCTTCTGGCCCCATCTCCATCTCCACAGAAGCCATCTCCCTCCCTCCTCACACACTTATCACTTCCCTGCCCCCTCTGACCCACACTATAGAAGAGCTCAGATACAAACATAATTTCACATTAGCTTGATTTTATTTTATTTTCGTTATTAGTGTATTCACTTGTTATAATATTCAGCTACTGAACTTTTAGCCAGTACTCAGCGGCCAGACCCTGAATCATGTCTGAGGTGTCTAGCCATGCCCCGAAGTCACTTGCAGTCCACTGGTCCAGCTGGAAAGGCATGGGTCTCCATGGTCTCTGGGACCTCCTCTGGTTCATTCTGATTAGCTGGAAAGGCAGGGGTCTCCATGGTCTCTGGGACCTAATCTTGTCATTCTGATTATCTGGAATGGCAAGGGTCTCCATGGTATCTGGGTCCTCCTCTGGTTCATTCTGATTAGCTGGAAATTCAGGGTTCTCCACGGTCTCTGGGACCTCCTCTGATTCATTCTGATTAGCTGGAATGGCAGGGGTGTCCATGGTGTCTGTGACCTCCTCTGGTTCCTTCTGATTACCTGGAATCACAGGAGTCTCCATGGACTCTGGGACTTCCTATGGTTCCTTCTGATTCAGCTGTACATTCGCCCTGGAACTCTGGCTACAGAGCTTTGAGCATCTGATTTTCTTAACATTTTTTTTTTTGTGGTGGGAGTTTTCAGAGAACTTTTCTTGGATAGGTTGCCAGAATGGGATTATTCAACCTCACAGTTACCCGGGCCACCGGGAGAAAATAAGATAGGGAGCAAGAATGGCGCTGGTTTAGGGAAGAGTGTGAAGACAGGTGGGAACGATGGCTTCAGCAGAAGGGGTATGGCCCAAGAAGTGTTATGTGCCAGACAAGGACTGGGGAGTGTGTCTTCTGGGGTGGGGTCGATGGGCAAGAGGAGTGTGGCTGGTTTCAGTTCACCTTGACATTTTTTTCTGGACCTCAATGGATAGGAGGTCTTCATCTTCTCCTGGGTAACAGGAGGTGGGTGTTCCATAACTACCCTGGAGCCTTGTGGCTTCCCAGTCACCTCAGTCCTTTGGAGGACTCACAGTGGTGCTCAGAGCCCCTGAGACCCCCTGTATATACCCGTCCTCATGTAGCCTCACCCTCATGCTTTATGAGTTCAGCAAGTCTCTTCCCCTGCCATTGGTTGCCCTGGATGAGTTTTGACATCACAAAGCTCTATCCTACATGTCTAGCGGAGGATGGGGAGCAATTCAGATGATTTGCTGGGAGAAATGAGGCATTTGTAATGCCCTCAAGAGGCCTCCAAACTCACCTGCCAACCTCACCTCTATGTCAACTCTGATGGGTCACGCAGCAGGCAGAGTGCATCTCTTCCCAACCTTGCCCCACAGCCACACTCCTCGGGCATTCATTCTGTTCTCTCTCAGCTTTCACCATTATCTTGCTTTTAATATCTTGTCTAAACTCCCTCCATGACAACTAGGTTGTGTTTAAGTGTCTGGGGAAGAGAGAATCATTGCTCGTTCGCCCTGCAATATGGTCTTAATGTACCTTGAAGCCCATTGAATTCTCGGCCTGCCGACACAAACATTTCCATCCCGCCTCCTTGTATCAGAGTTCACGGAGCTTGACTCCATTTTCTGGTCTCCAGTCGGAAACACTTGTCTACAGGCTGTGAGAATGCAGTGAATACACTTTCCCTTGCTCCACAGGGAGCTGCCTCGTTTCAAATCTAGGACTCAGGGTCACCGCACTTGGAGTACTACCCAGGCTTGGGTTTGAACGGGGTGATGTGGAAGGGGCAGAGAAATACATGTTTCAGGTGGTGCTGGGGGATCCCATTCAGGAAATGCCCACTTGACGCTGGTTAGTATTCCCAGCAAAGGGTGCAGCTTGCCCAGAGCTGTGTGAGCCTTGTGTGCAAAGGTCTTCTCAACACATGCCCTCACAAATCTCTTTTCTCATTTTGTTTTCTTGCTGGAAGAGCCCTTGGAGCTTACCTCACAGCCAAAACCAAGGTGGAATTCATTTCCATGAGCAGCTGCCACAAACTTCCAGCTTCTTGTACGAAACACACAGTCATCCTGTCCTGTGCATCTAGTTCCCATGGTTTCTGATTGAGCTGGTTGGCTCTGGATGAAACGGGAATGGATTGTGTGCTCCACCACAGTCCTCGTTTTCTAATTGTCTCGTATGGTCAACCATCCTGAGGTATAGCCCTGGGGACAGTTTTTTGGCTTAGTGGGTCCTCCTGGGTTTCCGGTGAAGTGTTCACATACTGTTGTCCATTTGTTGCTTACTAACCCAGGGTCTATCACACTTTTGAACATTTTGAGAGATAGAAAAAGCATGCTGTAAACAAACGCAGAAGATAACGCTTAGAAATTTTAGGAGATCTTAAAACCTGATAGAAAAATGGGCAAGTGGCACGAGCCAACACTTTAAAAGAAAGATGTATCACTGGCGTATAAATTTATGAAGACATGTTTAAAGACATTAGCAGCCACTTTACAAGAGGAGTATAGAACAAGCCTGGAAAAACATAAGAACATATAAATCTAATGAAGGTAAGAAAAATCATACTAAAATTCCCTTGAGAACGGAAACTCACGCAGAAGTGGCATAGATTTTAGTAATTGCAGAGAGACAATAGGATACTTGGAATAAATGTGTTTTGTGTGTTCTAAAAATAAGGAGAGTCATGGAAATCCTCAAATAGAACCCATTTGATGTTACAGATATGAAAAACATAGTGTCAGATGAAGCCCATTTTATGCGTTTCCTGATGGCTCAGATAGTAAAAAAAAAAAAAAAAAAAAAAAGAGAGAGAGAGAGAAAATAAACCCCAACTTCAAAATTGTAGAACGGATTCAATCGCCTGGGTTGGGAAGATCCCCTGGGAGGGAGGAATGGAAGACTGCTTCTAGTATCCTGGCCTGGAGAATCCTCATGGACAGCGGAGCTCTTGGCTTACATTCCATCAGGGTCAGAAACACTTGATATGGCTTGAACCATGAAGCAACAGCACAGTGCAGCACTTGAATAATTGTGAAAGAGATCGGTAGGGAGGAAAGAGGGAAGAAAGAGACAAACAAGGGAATGAGGGAAAGAAAGAAAATCCTCCATTGGCTGTGAGAAAGATAACAGAGATGTCCCCCAGCGGACAGGCACCCAACATGTCCATCGCAGACTCTCAGCCGGTTTGAAACCAACAAGCATCCTCCAAAATTTGGTCCCCCTCCTTCAACCAAACTCATGTGCAGGTTTACCATCCAGGCTAATAGATCATCGAGGCTTTCTCTCATTCAAATGCGAATTCAACCCAGAAAGTGAAAAAGACACGGTGTGCCCCAATGTTCATGCAACAGCACTGGTTTACAATAACCAGGGCATGGAAGCCACCTGGATGTCCATAGGCAGGAGAATGGGTAGAAACGCTGTGTACATGACACAGTGAAATATTGCTCACCATTAAAAAAGAAACATGGTGAATCCATTCTAATGAGGTGGATGAAACTGCCAACCTAATTACTATCGAGTAAAGTAGTCAGAAAGAAAAACTCCAATACACTATTCTAAGGCATATATATTGAATTTAGGAAGATGGAGATGATAACCCTATATGGGAGAGCAAAAGAGACACAGATTTACAAAACAGTCTTTTGGACACCGTGGGAGACGGCGAGGGTGTGATGATCTGAGAGAAGAGCATTGAAACATGTACACCATCATATGTGAAAGGGATATCCAGTCCATGTTCGATGCATAAGACAGGGTGCCCAGGACTGGTGCACTGGGCTCACCCAGAGGGATTGGATTTGGAGGAAGATGTCGGGGAAATCAGGATGGGGAATATATGTTCTCCCATGGCTGATTCATGTCAATGTATGGGAAAATAGACCACAATATTGTAAAGTAAATACGCACCAATTAAAATAAATAAAATAAATAGAATCCTTTGATAAAAAGGGCCTAATCACTGTTGACTTTTGACCCACAAAAAAGTCCTTCTTTTCCTTCCTTTCTTCCCTTCTTCCTCCCCTCTCTTTCTTTCCATTTCTTTCTGATTATACAACTGTTAACGCTTGCTTTCCATTTATCTTTATGACAAAGTCCTGACTGTATACCCCATGTTGTACAATGCATACCTGAGCTCATCTTCCGCCTAACTATCACTGTGTGCTTCCCACTCCAACACCTCTGTATTGCCCCGCCCTCTTCCCCTCCCCGCTGGGAACCAGTAGATGCTTCTCTATATTTGTGCACCTTCATTATTATCATGTTATCTACTTTGTAGAACCTTTACATTTTAAAAGTGATATCATACAGTATTTGTCAATCTCTGTCTGTGTTATTTTACTCAATATTCGACCTTCCATGTGGCTGCAAATGTCAATATTCCATTCTTTTGATGGGGCAGCTCCTTTGTATGCCTTTTGAACAAATGGCACTGCCCCCCCCCCCACACACACGACACTGTTCCCCAGCTAAGTGTCCATCTCTGCACTCACACAGAGAAACTCCAAGTCCTTTTCCTCTTCTCCCATGGGAAGTGTGTCTTTGAAGCTCAGTCTGGAACCAGTTCTTCCCCTAATTTCTGGCAACCTGGACCTTCTGGTCCCATTTCCAACTCCATGGAAGCCATCTCCCCTCCTCATCACACACTTATCCCTTCCCTGCCCTCTCTGCCTCCCACTATCAGAGAACTCAGAGAAAAACATAATTTCACAGCAGCTTGATTTTATTTTATTTTATTTTCCTTATTAGTGTATGCAGTTGCTATAATATTCAGCATTTGTACTTTTGGCCATTATTCACCGTCAGACCCCCAAGCATTTCTGAGGTGTGTAGCCATGTCACGAAGTCACTGGCTGTCCGCTGGTCAAGCTGGAATGGCACGGTTCTCCATCGTCTCTGGGACCTCCTCTGGTTCATTCTGATTACCTGAAAATACAGAGGTCTCCATGGTCTCTGGGACCTCCTCTGTTTCATTCTGAATAGCTGGAA
The DNA here is from genome assembly GCF_019320065.1 of Cervus canadensis. Classification (NCBI taxonomy): domain Eukaryota; kingdom Metazoa; phylum Chordata; class Mammalia; order Artiodactyla; family Cervidae; genus Cervus; species Cervus canadensis. Next base: position 4,806,459 of record NC_057419.1, read on the forward strand.
TGGCTGGGATCTCCATGGTCTCTGGAACCTCCTCTGGTTCCTTGTGATTACCTGAAATGGCAGGGGTCTCCATGGTCTCTAGGACCTCCTCTGTTTCCTTGTGATTACCTGGAATGGCAGGGGTCTCCATGGTCTCTGGAACCTCCTCTGGTTCCTTCTGTCCAAGAAGCTGGAAGCTTGTGGCAGCTGCTCATGGAAATGAATTCCAGCTTGGTTTTGGCTGTGAGCTAAGCTCCAAGGGAGCTTCCAGCAAGAAAACAAGATGAGCAAAGAGATTTGTGAGGGCACGTGTTGAGGAGACCTTTGCACACAACGCTCACACAGCTCTGGGCAAGCTCCACCCCTTGCTCGGAATACTAATCAAGCACAGGTGGGCATTTCCTGCATGGGATTCCCAAGCACAACCTGAAATATGCATTTCTCTTCCCCTTCCCCATCCCCCTGTTCAAACACAAGCCTGGGTAGTACTCCTAGTGAGGTGACCCTGAGTGCTGGACTTGAAAGGAAACAGCTCCGTGTGGAGCAAGGACAAGTGTATTCACTGCATTCTCACAGCCTGAAGACAAGGGTTTCCGACTGGAGAGCAGAAAACGGAGGCTAGCTCTGGGATCACAGAGACAAGAGGGCGGGATGGAAAGGTTTCTGTCAGCTGGCCCAGAATTCAATGGGCGTCAAGGTGCATTAAGAACGCATCGCAGGACTTACGAGAAATGATTCTCGTGTCTACAGACACTTAAACGCAACCTAGTTGTCATGGAGGGAGTTTAGGCAAGATATGAGAAGCGGGATAATGGTGAAAGCTGAGAGAGAACAGAGGATTGCCCGAGGAGTGTGGCTGTGGGGCAAGTTTTGGAGGAGATGCACTCTGCCTGCTGTGTGACCCATCAGATTTGACATAGAGGTGAGGGTGGCAGGTGAGTTTGGAGGACTCTTGAGGGCATTACTAATGCCTCATCTCTACCAGCAAATCATCTGAATTGCTCACGATCCTCTGCTAGACATGTCAGGATGGGGCTTTTTGATGTCAAAGCTCACCCAGGGCCACCATTGGCTGAGGAAGAGACTTGCTGACCTCTTAAAGCATGAAGGTGAGGCTCCCTGTGGACGGGTATATATAGGGGTGCTCAGGGGCACTGAGCAGACCACTGTGAATGCTCCAAATGGCTGAGGTGACTGGGAAACCACAAGGCTCCAGAGTAGTTATGGAACACCCACCTCCTGTTACCCAGGAGAAGATGAAGACCTCCTCTCAATTGAGGTCCAGAAAAAAATGTCAAGGTGAACTGAAGCCAGTCAAACTCCTCTTGCCCATAGACCCCACCCATAAAGACACTCTCCCCTGTACTTGCCTGGCACATAACCCTTCTCTGCCTGCACCCCTTCTCCTGAAGCCATCGTTCGCACCTGTCTTCACACTCTTCCCTAAACCAGAGCCATTCTTGCTCCCTGTCTTGTTTTCTCCATGTGGCCCGGGTAACCGTGAGGGTGAATAATCCCATTCCAGCAAAACTGCCCAAGAAATCTTCTCTGAAATCTCCCACCACAAAAAAAACTTAACAAAATCAGATCTCAAGCTCTGTAGGCCGAGTTCCAAGTGAATGAACAGCTGAATCAGAAGGAACCAAAGGAGGTGCCAGAGATCATCGAGACCCCTGCCATTTCAGCTAATCAGAGTGAACCAGAGGAGGTCCCAGAGACCATGGAGAACCCTGTCATTCCAGCTGGACCAGTGGACAGCAAGTGATTTTGGGGAATGTCTAGAAACTTCAGAAATGCTTGGGGGTCTGGCTGCTGAGTACTGGCCAAAAGTACAGATGCTGAATCTTATAGCACCTGCATACACTAATAACGAAAATAAAATAAAATCAAGCTGATGTGAAATTATATTTGTCTCTGAGTTCTCTGATAGTGGGGAGCAGAGAGGGCAGGGAATCGATAAGTGTGTGATGAGGAAGGGAGATGGCTTCTGTGGAGTTGGAGATGGGACCAGAAAGTCCAGGTTGCCAGAAAGTAGGGGGAAGAACTCGTTCCAGACTGAGCTTCAAAGACACACTTCCCATGGGAAAAGAGGAAGAGGACTTGGAATAGTTCTGTGTGAGTACAGAGATGGACACTTATCTGGGCAGCGGTTTCGTGTGCAATGGGGCAGTGCCATTTGTTCTAAAGGCATACAAAGGAGCTGCCCCATCATAAGAATGGAATATTGACATTTGCAGCATTATGGAAGGTAGAATACAGAGTAAAATATCTGAGACAGAGATTGACAAATACTGTATGATATCACTTATAGAATGTAAACATACCGCAAAGTAGAGAATATGATAATAATGGAGGTGCGCAAATATAGAGAAGCATCTACTGGTTACCAGCAGGGAGGGAATGAGGGAGGGGCAATACAGAGGTGGGGGATAGGGATGCACGCAGTGATACTTAGTTTGAAAATGATGCTCAAGGATGCCCATGTATTGCATGGG